>NW_006399994.1:273405-285790 GCF_000299155.1 Elephantulus edwardii
AAAAAAAAAGAATAGCAAACTCTTTGTCAGTTTCAAGGCACTCGCTCCCTACCTGGACCAAGAATTGCCTAATACCCAGAGTAAACTGCAAGTCACTCAATCTGCATTGTAAATCAAGCAGTTTCTTCAAAGTGCAGGGCCAAACACTGTGCAGGGTTAGACAAAAAGTATCAAATCTGATGAATTGTTTACCTTCTTACCTCAGGAAGTGCCAACCAGATTGTCAAAAAATGTAATAAACCCTATAGGGTAAAAAATATCTTAAGAGCAACACTCCTAAATTCCTTTTTCGGAGAGCATTATTCCATTCTCATGCTCTTGCCCCATTATATTTTGAATGTTGTCCCTCCTGAGGGTCTCATTTTGCAGCACTGTTATCAGACCATTTTAGCTGCTTTTCACAGGATTTTTAAGGGCCCATTATTTCAGAAGTGCCTGCCAAGACCTGCTTCCTAGTCTTAGTCCGAACTTCCACTGAAGCTTGTCTGCCATGAATGACCTCATTGGTATTTGAAATAGCCATGATGTCACGTCTAGCATCACAGAAACATACAAGCCACCACAGTCCAACTAACTGGCAAATGAGTAGAGGTCATAGAACTAAGGCAAACATAACTCCTTGATGCTTAGCAGGGGCATGGCTCAAGTTTTTCCAAAGTGCCAAGACAAAGGCTTCATTTAAAAAGGACTCATTTAAGCACATTGTTCTGTAAGCTCAGTAAACTTGTTATTCCTTTAAAGCAATAAAACACATATATGCACATATACACATAGACATACAGAAAACAAACACTCTCTTTCTAGCGGGGCTTTGGACCAATTCATTTTGTTCAACCTGTGTTGTGTTGTCGATTGTCTTTGAGTAGACCACGACTCACAGTGACCCTATAAAGCCCCTCTACAGCTATTGACATTTATCAGAGTTCATAGTTTCTGGAGGCATGTTGTTTAGGAAGTGGATGCCACCCATAAGGTTTAAACCAGTGATTCCACTTTGCTGACCTTCTGACTTTACCCAAGTGTGTCTGTATGTTACAGAAAATAGCAAATCATTTGATTATCATTTACCCCTAGACAAGATTTTTGTGACCCACCTCAGGAAATAAAACAGGGACTGGATAAATACTCCACTCTTCTCTCTGGTGTCAAAGTCACTAAAAAGCACATTTTAAATCAAGCATATTTGCTATGCACGTGGGTACTGTTGCTTGTGGGCTTTGTAGTGAATTTGGTTACAATCTACTGCTGAAAATGTACCTTCCAATCCAGGTATACTGGATCAATATTGATAGTCTAACAAGATCCTCAGGTGATTCTTAGATTTCTGGGGTGGAATCAGCAGGAGGCTGAAGCAGAATGAAGCTGTTTGAAAGCTCACTTTCTGATGCTGTTGATTTTCTTACCTCTTTCTTTGGAAACTCCCTCCTTTCATCATAATCCACTTTTCTTACACCTGCAGGATAAGTACTTTCTTTGTTCTTATTTGTTCTCTTCCACCATTGCCTCCCACCCTCTTTCTCCTCTAGATTTCTGGGTTTTTAATCTGACCTCGCAAGTGAGGAAGTACCTGCCAAAGTAACTCATGTATCAATTATCTTGTGTTATCTATCACTGAGATCTGTGACTCCCCTGACAAGTCATCATTATTTATTAATGTTGCCCTAAGGTCTGGATTGCCTTGTTGTTGTTGTTGTTATGTGCTGTCGAGTCGCCTGCGACTCATAGCGACCCTATGTACAACAGCCCTAAACTCCGCTCTGTCCTGTGCCAATCGCACTGTCTCTGACACTCCCATCCCAATTATCCCAGTCACTGAATCAATCCACCTCATAGAGGGCCTTCCTCTCCTGTGCCGTCCCTCCACCCTCCCAAGCATGATGTCCCTCTCCAAGGACCGGTCTCTCCTCACTACATGTCCGAAGTAAGTTAGACGGAGCCTCAGAATCCTTGCCTCCAAGGAGCCACCCGGTTTAACCCTCTCCAGGACAAATCTATTTGTTTTCCTAGCAGTCCATGGTATTCTCAGTACTCTTCTCCAGCACCACAGCTCAAAGGCATCAGTTCTCCTTCTATCCTCCTTGGTCATTGTCCAACTCTCTGATGCATAACAGGTGATTATGTTACATTTATAAAAGGCTAATATTAGAAGATTTTTCAAAACTAGGTATTTTGCCAGAGGGAATTAAATGCTCAGATTCTCTTCCCTGGAAATCTAAAATAAGGTAGGGTGGGGGGAAGAGAAGAATCAAAGAAAGAGGTATCAACATTATGGTCTTTAAATAAACTCATAATTGCTTCCCTGACTGTGAATGCCTCCTGCACCTGGTCTCAATCTTTTAAGCACTAAGTTTAGTCCATTCACGAGTGAAGGTGGATAATTTTAGTATTCAATTAAGGAGTGTATAATGGGAAATATGCTAAGTCTTGAGATTTCTACTACACAATATTCCTTAAGTACTGACGAATGACAGTATGTGTTTCACAGACCACAGATGAACAATCAGTACAATCATTTGTAAAAATAACTGAGTCTTCTTATAAAAATGAGTGTTATCTTTGGCATCTTCCTCCTCAGCTACCATCTCCCACGTTCCAGCTGTCTCTTAATCCTGTGAGAGTTTTTGTTTCGCCAGAAAGCTTCTCTGCCTTTCCTTTACATTCTCTAAGGAAATCTCAACATTAACAGCGACAAAAATGGATGGCCATATGCCACTGAAATGAAATATCTTTTCCACATACCTGCCATCTGAGCTGACCTAGAAGCCCTTCCTCTGAATCAAAAGGATGGTCTGTGTGACTTAAGAAAAATTCCTCACGTCACCCACCCTTGCCTTGCCAGTAGGCTGTCAACTCTTCTCACCATTCAAGTCTCAGCAAAATGTTCTCAGTAAAACATTCTTCAATCCAAAGCCCAAGTTAGGCTCTTTTGTTATACCTTCTTAAAGAACTAGTATGCTTCCTTTATAAATAATTTTCTCAATTTGTAAGTTATCTTTATCCAAATAATTTGAATAATGACTACTCAGTGATTTGTTGTTATTGCTGTTGTTGTGGACCATGAGTCCAAACCAACTCAAAGGTGACTCTCCAGAAGGTTTTCAGAGGCAGTCAATTGCACAGGAGTACACTGCCCATCTTCCTGTAGTGTAGCTAGTGGAATCAAGCCATGCGCTTTTGAGTTGGCAGGACAACTCTTTGTCACTAAGTCA
Source organism: Elephantulus edwardii (assembly GCF_000299155.1). Taxonomy (NCBI): domain Eukaryota; kingdom Metazoa; phylum Chordata; class Mammalia; order Macroscelidea; family Macroscelididae; genus Elephantulus; species Elephantulus edwardii. The sequence goes on from NW_006399994.1 coordinate 276,615, forward strand.
TATTTATGTCCCCAACTATATTTCATAAAAGTAGGTAAGTAGGGTCTAGGACAATAAATGTTGGGAAATGCTGAGTTAAATGGAATGAAACATTTTTCTTTTTTTTACTACATGACTTCTTGGAGCCTTTAAAATATGAACGTGTGTAATGATTCTCCAGGGTTCTTCAGATCACATTAACTACAGAGCCTTTTTCATAATGCATGTTAACATCTGGAGAAACTAGTGTTCTGTAGAATGTACTTTGGGAATAGTCAATATAGAATAAATCGCAATTACTGTCTTTAGCATTAGGGCAAACTGGCAATTGTCTCTAGCACAAAGACATTTAAAATGTCTTTGAAAGCTGCAGTAAAAAACTGATAAAACTTCTGAGTAAAAAATGTCACCACAGAAGAGTTAGGATGGCTAAAAAGAAGTTTGAGAAAGATTTTTTTTTAAAGTCTGTAACAAGAAAGAAGACCAGCTTATGAAATATGCAAAGATAGAATTTTAATTAAAATAGAAACCACAATAGACATCTAAGAGGAAAAAGAACTGATAAGACTATCCTCAATACTTTGTTGCTGAAGAGTAAAATTCACTATAATACAGGTTACTTGTCCAAGTCAAGAGGTGAAGGAGTAGTGACCTTGGACTTCATAATTGCTTTCAGATGTAGCTGTCCCACTTAGTCATGATAACACAAAGATCAACAATGACAAATTTAAAGTTGTAGAGACTTCCATTCTTCAGGAAATCTGTTCTGTTAAAAATTATGTATGACTTAAAAATATATAATATATAAGCATATCATTTTAGTATTTTATAAAATGCTTTAAATATGTTTTGATAAAGATACATCTGACATACTTTGGACATGTTGCAAGGAGAGACAGGTCTTTGGAGAGGGACGTCATGCTGGGTAGAGTAGAGGGACAGCGCAGGAGGGGAAGACCCTCTGTGAGGTGGATTGATTCAGTGACTGGGGTAATCGGGATGGGTGTGTCAGAGGCAATGTGATTGGCACAGGATAGAGCAGTGTTTAGGGCTGTTGTACATAGGGTCGCTATGAATCGCAAACGACTTGACGGCACATAACAACAACAACAACAACATATCAGGGTTACTACGGCTATCATTTTACCTGAAAGGTTAAAAAGATGTTTACTGGAATTCCAAAGTACTCCCTCAGACCCATTTTGGAAATAAAGGCTAGATTTGATAAATGAATGGATGAATAACGATTCTTCTTCTTGGTAGGTATCATTGAATCAAGTAGGATATAGCACTCTATGAACAACAGATCTGAACCTTCTCCTGTCCTGTGCCATCCTCATCAGCTCTGACACATTTGAACCCATTGCTACAGTTATTGTGTCAATCCATCTGGTTCAAGGTCTTCCTCTCTTCAGTCTTCCCTCCACTTTTCCAAGCATAATGTCCTTCTCCAAGGAATAACCTCTCCTAGCAAAATACACAAAATATATTAGATAAAGCTTTATCATCTTTACCTTCAAGGAGCACTCTGCCTGCACTTTCTTCAAAACATGTTCGTTTGTTCTTTTGGTAGTCCATGTGACATTCAGTACTCTTCTCCAGTATCACAGTTCTTCATTACTTAGTAAAGTGATGTCCACAAGGTTATCTTCTAGAGTTAGTCTAATGATTGAATTTCTTTAGTTTAATATCACATGTGACCAATGGTAACACAGGGTGAAAAACTTGTTTTGAAAACCAACTACATTAATTCAGATGCAAGTTTATTGTAAGGACTCAAATTGTTGTTGTTGTTGTTGCTGTTAGGTGCCATCGAGTCAAGTACAACTCATAGTGATTCTATGAATGTTAGACCTGAAACCAGCCCTGTCCTGCGCCATCCTTACATTTCCTGATACACAAGGGCACATTGCAGCAGTCACTATGTCAATCCACCTGAGTGAGTGTCTTCCTCTCCTTCGTTGACCCTCCACCCGTCCCAACATCATGTTCTTCTCCAAGGAATAGCATATCTTAGCAACATGTCCAAAGTATGTGAGAGGAAGCCTCATAATTCTTGCCTCTTAAAGAGCACGCCAGCTGCAACATCTTCAAGATATATCTGTTCGTTCTCTTGGCTGTCCATGTTCAAAACATGTTCGTTTGTTCTTTTGGTAGTCCATGTGACATTCAGTGCTCTTTTCCAATATCACAGCTCAAAGGCGTCAATTCTTTTTCTAACATCCTTATTCATTTTCCAGGTCTCGATGCATAGCTAGTAATCGGAAAGACTATGGCCTGAATCAGATGCACCTGAGTCCTCAAAAGGACATCACTACTCCTCAATAATTTGGAAAGGTCTCTAACTGCAGATTTTCCCAGTGCAATGCATCTCTATTTCTTGACTGCTCATACCAATAGTATTAATTGTGGATCCAAACAAGATGAAGCTGTTGACAGTTTCAATTTCCTCTCCACCTGTCATGACACTGCCTATTGGTCCAGTGGTAAGAATCTTTGTTTTCTTTATATTGAGATGCAATCCATACTGAAGGCTGCATCCTTCGTCTTCTGCAACAAGTGCTTTAAGTCTTCCTCACTTTCAGCAAGTAAGATTGTGTCATCTGCATAACACAGGTTATTGATGAGTCTTCCTCCAAGCCTAATGTCATACTCCTCTTCATAGGGTCCAGCTTCTTGGATAATTTGCTCAGCATACAGACTGAACAGGCATGGATATAGAATACAACCCTGACTCACTCCCTTCCCAATTCCAAACCATGCTGTGCTCCCCTGCTCTGTTTGCACAACAGTCTCCTGAGCCAGGTATAGGTTCTTCATGAGCACAGTCAAGTGCTCTGGGATTCCCATTCTTCTCAATGTCAGCCACAACTTGTTATGTGTCACACAGTCAAATGTTTTTGCATCGTCAATAAAGCACAAATAGACATTCTTTTGGTATTCCTTACTTTCATCCAGGATCCATCTGAAATCAGCAATGATATCCCTGGTGCTATGACCTCTTCTAGGTCCCTCTTGAGCTTCTGGCAATTCAATATCTATGTACTCTTCCAGCCATTTTTGAATGATCTTCAACAGTATTTTGCTTGAATGTGATATCAGTGATATTCTTCGATAATTTCCACATTCTGTTGGATCACCCTTCTTGGGAATGAGAACAAATACGGACCTCTTCCAATCCATTGGCCAGACAACTGTCCTCCAAATTTCCTGGCATAGACTAATGAGTGCATTCAAGTTTGCATCTGTTAAATGAAACAAGTCAATTGGTATCCCGTCGATTCCTGGGACCTTATTTTTTGCCAATACCTTCAATGCAGCTTCTACTTCCTCTCTCATTATCATTGGATCCTATTCATATGGTGCTTCCTGAAATTATTCTGTGTCAATCAATTTTTTATCATACAGTAACCCCATGTATTCCCTCCATCTTCTTTTGATGCTTTCTGGGTCATTCAATATATTTCCCATAGCATCTTTCAATATTGTGACATGAGGCTTAAATTTGTTTTTCAGTTCTTTCAGCTTGACAAGTGCAGAGTGAGTTCTTCCCCTTTTACTCTTCAATTCAGCTCTCTAAACATTCCATTAAAATACTTTTTTTTTGTTCTCCTGAGCTGCCCTTTGAAATAGTCTAGCTCTTTCACTTTAACAAGCACCAGCTAAAATTTCCATTTTATGTCTTAATAAGCAGAAAGTAAATAGAAGCTAGCTGTTTGAAAGTCTAAAAGCTGAAAAATCCTTATTCCTAAGATCTATCTTCAAAATCAGGAAAGGAGTGTGTCAGGGATTCATGCTGTCTCCATACATTTTTAATCTATATGCAGAACAGATAATTTGGGAAGCAGGGCTTTATGAGGAAGAATGTGGCATCAGGATTGGAGAAAGCCTCATCAACAACTTATGTTATGCAGAACCTTGCTTGCTGAAACTATAGAGGACCTAAAGCTCTTGCTGCAGAAGGTCAAGGACTATAGTCTTCAATATCAATTGAAGCTCAACATCAAGAAGACAGAGATTCTCCCATAGGGTCAATTGGCAGCATCACAATAGACAGTGAAGAGATTGAGGTTAACAGTTACAGCGTGCTTGGCTCCACAATCAACACTCTTGGCACAAGCAGTCAGGAAATCAAAAGACAAATTGGATTAGTTAAATCTGCTGTCAGGGACCTTTCCAGAGTGCTGAAAAGAAACTATTTCAGTCTAGAGACTAAGGTGTGCCTGATCCATTTCATGGTCTTCGCAATTACTTGCTAAGCATCAGAGAGCTGGATAATGACTAAGGATGACAGAAGAAAAGATGCTTTTGGATTGTACTGGAGAAGAGTCTTGAACATACTGTGGATTGCCAAGAAAACAAATAGGTCTATCTTATAGAGGGTGAAACCAAGTTTCTCCCTGGAGGCTAAGATTTTGAAGCTGTGTTTCACATACTTTGGGTGTGACCAGGAAAGACTGGTCCTTGGAGAACAACATCACCCTCAGAAGGGTAGAGGGACCATGCAGAAGAGAAAGACCCTGGATGAGATGGATTGATTGATATGGTAATTGGAGCAATAAGGGTTGTTTTGTTGGAAATAGTGAGACTGGCTCAGGACAAGATAGGGTTAAGAGCTGCTGTATATAGGGTCACTATGGGTCACAGATGACTTGACAGCACATAACAACAGCAAAATCTAAGTTAATACATAATTTAATGATTGTTAACAGCTTTACTTTGCTTGGCTCCACAATCAACACTTAGTACCAGCAGTCAGGAAATCAAGAGACAAATTGCATGGGGAAAGTCTACTGTCAGGGACCTCTCCAGAGCACTGAAGAGCAATGCTGTTAGCCTGGCGACTGAGGTGCACCTGATCTAGACCATAGTTTTCACGATTACTTGCTATGTGTCAGAAAGCTGAACAATGATTAAGGATGATAGAAAGAGAATTGATGTCTTTGAACTGTGGTGCTGGAGAAGAGTACTGAATATACCATGTACTGCTAGCAAAACAAACAGGTTCATCCTAGAAAGGGTGAGACCAGGTTGCTCCTTGGAGGCAAGGATTCTGAAGTTTCTTCTGACATACTTTAGGAGGGACCAGTCCTTGGTGAGGGACATCATGCTTGGGAGGGTGCAGCAACAGCACAAAAGTGAAAGACCCTCGATTAGATGGATTGATTCAATGATTGGAGAAATGTGGGTAAGTATGTCAGAGACAATAAGGTTGGCACAGGATAGAACATGTTTCAGAGATGTCGTACATAGATAGGGTCACTATGAGTCACAAGCGACATGACAGCACATAACAATAACAGGATTTATCAAGACATTTTGTGAACACAAGTATGTAGTTGTTGTGATGTGCTGTTGAGTTGCTTGTGACTCATAGCAACCCTATGTACAAGAGCCCCAAATCCTGCTCTATCCTGTGCCAATCTCACCATCTCCAACACACCCACTCCCACCACCCCAATCACAGGATCAATCCATTTCATCGAGGGTCTTCCTTTCCTGCGTCTCCCCTCCACTCTCCCGTACATAATGTCCCTCTCCAAGGACCAGGCCCTCCTTGCAACATGCCCAAAGTATGTCAGATGAAGCCTCAGAATCCTTGACTCCAAGGAGCAGCCCAGCTTCACCCTCTCTCGGATAAACATGTTTGTTCCCCTAGCAGTCCACAGTATATTCAACACTTTCTCCAGCAACACAGCTAAAAGGCATCAACTCTCCTTCTAGCATCCCTGTCATTGTCCAACTCTCTGATGCATAGCACATAATTGCAAAGACTATATCCCGGATTAGGTGTACCTTAGTCTCCAGCATGACGCCGTTGCTGTTCAGCACTCTGGAGAGGTTCCTGACAGCTGACTTTCCCAATGCAATTTGTCTCTTGATTTCCTGGCTGCTGGTACCAAGAGTGTTGACCTGAAAGGGAACCTTGAGAAGTATTAAATAGTGTGGCTTTGGTTTTATTCTGGTTATCTTTTGTGTTAATCTTGCAATCTGTCTTGATTTTAAACATTTATTGTGCAACAATGAATGAATGAAAATCTAATTTTTCTGTAAACTTTTGTTAAAATAACAATAAAAATTATTGTAATAAATGTACATAGTAAATCTATAATATGCTTTTAAAAATAAAAGTCAACTTACAATATTAAAAAAAGAGGTTTAATCCCAAAGGATGTTATTGTTAGGTGTTGTTGAATCAACATCAACTCTTAGTGACCCTATAAACAACAGATCAAACCTTGCCCAACCTATGCCATCCTTCCCTTTCAAGGAGGTCTTAGGTCTTGATAATGGATTTGAAGGAAGAATCCTACATAGCCTGACAAAGCAATGGTCAGAAAAGATTTTGGTTTTTTGTTTTCTAAAGTTCTACATTCTAGAGATCATGACTATTTTTCAATGTTCTCAACCAAGAAACATGAACCCTGGTAGACAGGTTTGATGTCAGAAAATGTCTGTGAAGAGTGTTATGTGAAAGTGTCCATACAAGAAGGAAGGCTGACTGACTGGGTCTGACTATCAAATAGAAATCCAGGCTACTTTGTCATGTTTTCCCATGTGCTTCTCCTCCATTTTCCTAGACTTAGCTCTATCTGGGGTCCTCTGTTCTGAGTACCTAGGGTTTATCATTCAAAATGTCTTTCCTAGACAATGATTAACTATTTATTTTGTGCTAAAGTATTTATTGTATTATGGAGAGAGGTTTAAGATGGATGTAAGCGCTACCCTACTAAAGGCTTATATAAGCTCATAGGACTTCAGTCCTCAATGATAGGGGTTTTTTTTGGTTTGTTTTTTCATCTACCTTCAGCTGATTGTCTATACTGCCTACCAGTCTCTGAAACACCAGCTTGCATACGTATAGTCATGTGAGTAATTTCCATTATGGGCCTGAGTCTCTGGGAAACCTGCCAGCAAATCACCAAATCTAAGGGACATAGAGAAGCTAGGGAACTGAGGAAAGGAGGAGGTGTTGATGTCAGAAATCATGGAGTTTTGCAACAAATCAAGCATTTGAGCCAATAGTTACTCAACAATTCTTATAACAAACTAATCTATAACTAACTAATCATAGCAGAATGAACTATAAATGCGATTGATGTCAAAATACTGGGGTTCACTACCAATGTCCAGACTTTCTACAACATGTATCTTCGGAGAAAATAAGATAAACAAAAGAATGAGAAACCCCTTTGGTTTCTAGATGGGATAACGAATACTCACAGATTAATGCAGTTAGTGGAACTAACACCCAAGAAGCTAGTTAATTGGATACATACAAAAATACAGGGTGATAAGGAAAGAGTGAAACTTAGTATACCGTGAGTTTTGCTATCAGCCATGGCAGCCAATCTTATAGTATCTAACACGTCTATCCCCATGTTTGGGAGGGTGGAGGAACAATATAAGAAAGGAAGATCTCGGTGAGATGGATTGATTCAGTGACTGGGGTAATGGGGGAGAGGCAATGCGATTGGCAAGGGATAGAGCAGGGTTTACGGCAGTTGTACACAGGGTCACTATGGGTTACAGGTGACTTGATGGCACATACCAACAACAATAACAACAACAAAAACAATGGCAGACATGGACCTATGGAAAGCACTCAGGGAGTTTAGGGGACACATTAAACTCTAACATTAATATCCATCAAAAGAACCCATTTCAGGATCAGAGGATGATTGGAATCAGCAGTAGAAAATGTTGGTGCTTAAGGTGGACAACTGGATACCTTAAATGAATGGACTTGGGTGTGTGTCAGCAACACAGAGATGAAGTGAAGCTAGACATATTCCTCTTTCACCCTGTGATGCACAAAATGCCAATAGAGATTGTTCTGCTTGCCAGCAAGAGAGAAAGAGATTACAGATGGCAATGGGACAGTTGCCCAGGGGAGAAGGCCCTGTGTATAGCTGGCAAGTTGAATATACTAGACCAGCGGCACCAGATAGCTATAAATGAGTCCTCAAAGGAATAGATACTTACTCTGGACTGGTTGTACCAGTTTAAGCCACCAAGTTCTATTCCTTCAGACAAAGGAACACATTTTATAGCCCACAGAGTATAGCATTAGGCCCAGAAACATATTAAATGTTTGCATACCACCTTCAGAGTAATGGTCTTATAAAGAATTAGTATGGGGAATTTAAAAATTTATTATTTAAAACAGGAGAATGGGGATAAGGATATAAAGGGCTGGTTCACACATGCCTTCAAGAATGTGTGCTCACACTCAAAGTAAGAGGAACTAAAGTGATTCACCACTAGACAGATTCCTAGTTTCCCTGGAATAGCTGGAGAAGACGGAGGAAGAGAAGATGCTGGTGCTACTACACAATTCTTTCCCATATCACCTGAAATTGTTTTCTTCTTGCCAGATGCTGCAGTCTCAAGTCCAGGGATGAAGCTACAGGAACCAGAAACATGAGTGATTCCTGAGCAAACAAATCAAACTATAACCTTAAACTTATATGCAAGAATTCCCAAGGGTTTGATGAAGTGGATTATACCCTCACCTCATCTTGCAAAAGTAGGGTTAATAGTGAATACTGCTGTCCCACCAAGTGGCCTAGACAGTCCCCTGGTGGTATATCTATGTAATCCTACCCAATATGAGTGAGAATGAAATAAAGGGGAAACAGTTACCAGGTAGGTCTTGCTACCTACAGTTTAGACTGGAAAAGTAGCTGATCCTGATGTCTCCTCCCAATGTGGAAAAGTCTTAGTAAAATTAAATGAGAAATGGGGAAAAAATAAATAATAGCTGAGGATAAAGGAATGAATAAATGTGTCATACAATGAGGAAAATCTAACATTATGTTAATACCTTGGGAGAAACCCAGAGCAAGGGAATAACTTTCTCCAGCTAAACATCAGAGACCAGAAAAAGTGAAGCCAAGATACACTTGACAGTTTAAGATAATGTGCGTTAAATTTTAGGTGTTTATTTGCATGTATTTGATGGATAATGATGTTTTCCCTAAGATGTAATGTTAAGATAATGTTGTAAAAATTAATATTATATGTTAAGTGATGATGTATAGTACTTAGAGGAAGCATGTAAGCCTAAGTTGTTATTAGAAATTCTAGCCATTCGTTTGCTGATGGGCACTTAGGTTGCTTCCAACTCCTTGCTATTGTGAACAAAGCTGCAATAAATATGGGTGTGCATATATCTGCTTGGATGTCAGCTATGG
>NW_006399994.1:287445-296507 GCF_000299155.1 Elephantulus edwardii
TAGGGAATGGCAAAGGACACACTGACAAAGAAGATTAATCAGAACTGGCTTTGACAAGCACTGTGGCATTTGGACAAGAACAAACTGGGAGGAGGGTGGAGAGAATAGTGCAACAATGAATGAATGGAAACCCAAAATCTCTGTAAATGTTTACGAAAATTAATAAAATATAATTACAGAAAAAAAGAAAAAAAAGAAATTCTAAAAGGGAAATATTTGCCCTGGAAAAATGCTTGTTGAAGGCAGTAGAAATAGAGGAAACAGGACTTAGCCTGGCAGAAGATAAAGCTCACCCAGTACTCTGAGGAGATAAACATTTGAATGGATTAATAGATTTACCTCGGACTTTTCATTGAAGAAATTTACTGTTGGAGGCATCCAGCAATGAAGAGACAAGCTGTGTTTCGGCATGTTTCATCAGCACCATTGACCTGGCATGCACACACGTTTGGATAAGCACAAAAAGATTGCTGGCTTGAGAAGTAGGAAGGTGAGGACTTCTATCTTATTCACTTGGCCTCATGTAGGGGCTAAGACTGAGTGAAGAATCCATTTGGTCTGGAACACAGGAAAAAGTATGGACTCCTGCATTTGCAGCTGAAGCCCATCTTGACCTAGCAACTGATGACTGGAGATGAGTTGACTAGAACCCAAGCAGATGAAGATATTTTATTCTGTAAGTTAGTGTTGATTACTGCAACCTGATAGCATGTTCTTGACTGGAATTTACTGTGGGAAGGAACTAGTTCTTAGAGCAAGAGATCATGCTAGGAAAGATAAAAGTTAGGCAGAAAAAAAGACAAAGACCTCCAAAAAGATAGCTTGACACAATGGTTGAAACAGCACGCTTGAGCATGGTGGATATCATGACGATGGTGCAGGATAGAGGGAGACTCTGATCTCTTGTTCATGGGGTCACCATAAGTTGTAGTCAACTGGAAAGGATCTAACAATAACAACAGCATCTATGACTTGAAGTCTAGTCACTTTTGCCTCATCAACTGCTCACTCAACTATCCAGTTTAAACTTCCTCAAGGGGCTTGACAGTGTGGAAAGCTCTTTAGTTGTTCTCTAAGAAGTGTGTTTATGTGTATCTTACACTTGTGTGTATGTGTGTGTGTGCACGCACGTGAATGCATGTATGTTACGTAGTGCATATGCACATGAGTTCTTTTGCAGAAGGCTGTTAAGTGAAAATTTCTTAGACTCTTATATCTCTTGCCTGTTTCTTAGGGTGCAAGTAAGAAATATAGACATGACATTGACACCAACAAGGCTTTGTCTTGACGATTCATCCCAATACATGAGGAATATAAGCACACTGTTAGTTTGGTGTCTAGCCTTTAAGCATATGCTCACTTACCTAGGACTATTTAGCTAACTCACTGCAAAACCCCTTGGGAGAAAGACAAACTTCTCTTTTCTTCCTCTTGGTCTCAGCCTGGTTATTCAATCCAAGAGGGGAAGCTGGGGCTGGAGCCACATGTTTGATCTAGGCCCGCAGTTCTCCCTTCACTTTCTGTCTTTCTCACCCAAACAAAGGGCCTAGCATGACTGTGGTCAAAATTGCCCCAGTGGTTCCCAGTACTCCTTTTCTAGTCATCTCAGTCCTTTGGGTTTGCTATATCTTCTTTTTGGACATAACAACATGGACAGAGAGGCCCTTTGGCTCAGTCAACAGTCAATGTCACTGTAGGTAAGCTGAATACAGTATAGTGAAACTAAAATTGTACTTTAGTCTCTGTCTGGACTAAAGATGTACCTGGATCACCCCATCCACAAATAGATACCAGAGGAAGACAAGCAGCTTTAATACCCACTTGTACTCCTGTAGACCCCGTGGCAGCCTGAGTCTCCTTGGTGATTTTCAGGACATAGAACAAGAATAATTTAAAAAAAATTAAATTACATTTAAAAAACAATAGCTCTAGGATCAATTCAAGATCTATGACGGCCCAGTGGTAAGGAGCTGCAGTTCAAATGTACCAGCTGCTCCATGAAAGGAAGATGGGTAATCTCTTCCTGTGTGATTTACTGACTGAAAATCCACTGGAAGGTCAGCTATGAGGCAGTTTCAACTCAACAGCTCATAATAACAACAACAAAATCAATTCAGAGAAAGACATGCTTGAAAGTCAATGAAAGAGAAAAAGTCCTTCAACAGGCTCATTGATCCAACAGCTACAACAGGGGGCATAGACATAGTCTTGCTTGTGAGGATAGCACAGCACTGGGCAGTGTGTCATTCACAAGGTCACCATCAATTGAGATTGACATGACTCCACATAACAACAGTAAAGTATGTCTCAGCAATCTATACTATTTCATTCAAAATGAGTATGACCTCATTGGCTCCTATTGGAATAGGTTTTCTTTCCATTTGGTTTTTGTGAGTGAATAGAATAAAAACTCGGACTTACTGCTGCCAAGTCATTTCCAACTCATAGAAGTCTTACTGAGTTTCCAAATCTGTAGATCTTAATGGGAGGAGACTCTGTATTTTTCTTCTGTGGAATGACTGATGGATTTAAACCAGCAAAGTTATGTAGCCTTTTGGCTAACAGTGCAACACCCTAAGGGTAAAACCAATGATAATTGTCAGGGTCTTTTCTGCCAGGCAAAATGATAATATTGACACGTTTAATAAACAGTGACATGGATATTCTAGTCTTTCACCCTGAAAAGGATGACGGGCACCACTTTCTCTCATATGCCCATCTCTGGCCCATACTAATAACAAAGCTACATTTAACAGGAATCCCAAGTTCTGCTCAGGGTCCCTGTTTCCTCCTCCAAAGCGTCAAGTCTTGGAAGTACTTTTGAGATGACTTTGGAAATCAAATGCAGGCTTTTGGAACTTCTCAAATGTTCCAAACCTAGTCTCTTCTGTCCTTAAAACCCTGAACAGCAGCAGCTTCACTCTCACCATGTAAAAGCTGTAACAATGTGTAACCAGGAGAAATATTTTTCTTGCTCTATCCCAGAGGACAAAATGAAGAAGCACATTGTGTTCAGTGAATGAATGAGTACTCTGCTGTGAGATTCCTGGAGGATATCTTGTTCTTCCACTTAAAATAATCTTCTAATGATCTTAATAAGTTTCCCAACATTTCCATTCAAGTCATTTATCATATTAAGATAAGATAGGGGAAAGTTTTAAAAATCATCTCAGGGCCCTTTGTGCTAACTAGATAAGTGGGGAGATCTGTGAGAGGTTAATACCTTCATGCCCAACCTTTCTTTAGCATCCAAGCACAGTATTTTTTTAATCTGTTTAATATCAACAGGATGACAACAGGAAGGAGTTATCAACTAATTGCAGGGCAGAGATAAAAGCCTGTGAAATATGCAAAATCCTCTTCCTAATTAAATAAGTCACTGAAGAAGTTTGTAAAATGTTATTTCCTCATTTAGAAAAGTACTATCTAATAGCCCAAGGAAAGGGGAAGGCAGGTGGTGAATGAGTTGAGTTACCCAGCTCACAGATGGAGTGGCAACCACCTGAAAGATTATTAATAGAGAATTTCCACAACATTCTGGTTACTTGCCTCTTCATGCCACAAGCCATTCGTGAAGAATCGGCTCCATCGGTCCACAGCAGAGTAGTGGGAGACTCTCCCACTGTTCCACCTGTTCCAAGATACCTTAATAACCTTCCTGGATTCTTGGAATTGTCTCTTAAATAAATCCCTTTTCTTCTGCCCTGGCCTGCCTGCAGACTATTCTTAACACAGCAGTCAGATTCTATTAAAATGTAAGTCTGATCAGGTAATTCTGCTACAATACTTCCCCACTTGCTCAAAGTAAACACCAGATGCTTTACGCCCTACAGTATCCTTTATCATCCTCTCCTAGCCCCTAGGCACTCCAGCATCACTCCTGCATTCAAGAGCAACCTTAGTCTTCCTAATTGTCTCCATACTTCCCTCAGGTTCTCATTCTTCTCAATAAAGCTTTCTCTGATCATCTGTTTAATTTGGCGCCTATCATTTTTTCTATGTTCTTTTACTTACTTTATGTTTCTTTGAAGTACTTGTAACCATGAGGCATAGTGACAAGATTGTATATTCATTTCATTCTCGTCTTCTCTTTCTTTTACGTCCATTCATTCTCTCTCTCTCTCACTCTTTTTCTCTCTCATACATTCCTCCCCTCTTACACACAGACATACACATATACTGTAGAAAAAGTAACAATTTTTATTTGTTTTCTTCCTGATTCAATTCCCAGCATCTAGACCAATACTTGACACATGTTAGACACTTATTAAATATTTGCTGAATGACTAAATAAATGGCTTAGGGAATAGGTCATCCACTTGGAGGCCATATGCAAGATAAGAAGCAGAAGAGAAAGGCAGGAGAAGACGGAAAAGAGCGCACACAGAGGGAAGCAGAGCAAAGATAAAGCAGGAAGTCACAGGAGTCAGAAAAAACAGCCTTGATTCTCAGCTCTCTAGATTCCAATTCTAACTCGCATGAGGGCTTTGGCGTGCCATTTGTTTCTTGCCTCTGTACTGTCCATGTATATCCATAACATTGCCAGCTTTATCCTTGCAATGACACTTTGTAGCCTGAATTAACTTAATAAAGGAGAGGAGAAGGAAAAATGTTTTAAAAAGAAGAGGCTGGCCAGATCTTGTACCTACTTCAGATGTTGGAAATCAAATGCAGGCTTTTGGAACCTCTCAAATGTTCCAAACCTAGTCTCTTTTGTCCTTTCAGACCCTGAACAGAAGCAGCTTCACTCTCATCACCTAAGAGCTGTAACGATGTGTTACCAGGAGAACTATCTTTCTTGCTCTACCCCAGAGGATAAAAAGAAGCAGCACATTGTACTTCTTACTTCTTACAAGAAGAAGCACATTTGATCCCCTTCAGATCTTGTACCTACTTCAGCTTTTACTCTGGTTGACACAGGCCATCAGAGTGCAGATTTTTCTTTCTTTGTTGTCATTTTTAAAGAAGAAAATAAGCACAAAAAAAAACCCACCAACAACAACAAAAAACAGCGACAGAAAACCAAACCCAACCCAAACTTGGTAGATCTGTTTGGAGTTTTCCCATCAGGAGTGACATGGCCAGTGTTCATGCTAAGGTCCACCCTCCAGTTGCTGTAGAGGCTACAGTGAACGCAGAGATCAGAAAGGAAGCAATTAGCATTATCCATGTGAACAATAATGTGGCTCAGGCTGGAGTGATTAGCAGAAGCAGTGATAAAAAAGTCAAATTTTTGATATATTTTTTAACTCAAGCTGATGGAATTTGTTAACAGATTGAACGTAGGGTGGGAAAGTCAGGAATGCAGGCTGATTCCAAAGCTCAGCCTGAGGAACTGAAAAATGAGGCTCCTGTCTGCTAAAGGTTATAGAGGGTACAACTTTGAGAGAGAAAGGGGAAAATTATGGTTTTGGAATGTTAAGTTTGTGAGCTCAACAAATATTCAAGTAATAATGCTAAATGGTTAGTTAGATAGTTGTTGTTGTTGCTGTTGTGTACCACAGATCAGAAGTGACCCATTAGCTGACAGGTTTTCAGAGGCAGTTAATCACACAGGAGGAGGTTGCCCTTCCTTCTCCTGCAGAGCAAACCACCTGCCTTCGGGATTGCAGAGCTGTATCCTGCCACTAGGTCACCACAGTTCCTTTAGTTAGCTAGAGAAGCCTGGAATTTAAAGGCAAGCTCTAAACGAGAGATATAAATTCATGAGTGTCAGCATTGTTATTGGGTAGGAAAGACATCTCAAACACATTCTTTGTTGGATGCCATCAAGTCAGCTTCCACTAATAATAACTCTAAAATTCTGCCATTTTAAACAGTCAAAAAGAAATACTATCCAACTATGCAGTGTCCTCACAATCTTTATTGTACTTGAGCTCACTGTTGCAGTCACTATGTCAGTCTATGAGTGAGAGCCTTCGTTTCTGCTCAACCTCTATTTTACCTTGGATGATAGTAAAGGAACTTTCTCCAAGGACTGGCCTCTCTTGATGTTATTGTTGGTCGGTGTGGTTGAGTCAAGTATGACCCATAGTGACCCTGTGAACAACAACAGATCTGAACTCTGTCCTATCCTGTGCCATCCTCACAGTTTCTGACTCACTAGATCCCATTGTAACAATCATTGTGTCAATCAATCTGGTTGAGCGTCTTCCTCTCTTTCACCAACCCCCTACCTTTCCAAGCATGAAATCCTTCTCCAAGGAATAGCCCTTCCCTAGAAACATGGCCAAAATAACATCTTTGCCTCCAAGAATCATTCTGGCTGTACTTTCTCCAATACATATTTGTTTGTTCTTTTGGCCATCCACGGGATACTCAGTATTCTTCCCAACACCACTCAGTTCAAAGTCATCAATTTTTCTTCTTTCATACTTATTCATTGTCCAGCTCTCAGATGCACAGTAAGCAATTGAAAAGACAATGGCCTGAATCAGGCACATCTGAGTCCCCTTGGTTGTTACATGACATTGAGTTGTCTACAGCTCATAGTGACCCTAAGAGTGATTTCTTTCCTAACTGCTGGTACCAGGAGTGTTGATTGTAGATCTGAGCAAGATGAAATTGTTTACTATCGCAATCTCTTCTCCATCTATTATAATGCTGCCAATTGGCCCAGTGGTGAAAATCTGTGTTTTCTTGATGCTGAGCTTCGATTCATATTGATGAGTACATACTTAACCATTTGGCAGGAAAGGTTGTGCCATCTGCATGCTGCTGTTATGTGTTGTAGAGTCATCTGTGACTCATAGCGACCCTATGTACAAAAGTCCCATACCCTGCCCTATCCTGTGCCAATTTATTGTCTCCGACATACCTGCCCCCATTACCCTAGTCACTGAATTAATTTATCTCATCAAGGGTCTTCCTTTCTTGTACTGTCCCTCCACCCTCCCAAGTATAATGTCCCTCTCCAAGGATTGATACCTCCTTGCAACATAACCAAAGTATGTCAGATGATGCTTCAGAATTCTTGCCTCCAAGGAGCAGCCTGGTTTCATCTTCTCCAGGATAAACCTGTTTGTTCTCTTAGCAGTCCATAGTATATGCAATACTCTTCTCCAGCACCACAGCTCAAAGGCATCAATTCTCCTTCTATCATCTCTAGTCATTGCATATTGCAGGTTATTGATGAGTCTTCCTCTATTCCTGATGTCACATTTCTCTTGATAAAGTCCAACCTCCAGAATTATGTGTTCCACATATAGATTGAAAATATATGGAGACAGGATGAATTCTTTATTTTTATTTTGAACATGCAATGTTTCTTTGCTCTGTTTGTAAAACTGCTTTCTGGTCTAACTATAGTACAAGCAAATGTCCTGGTCCTCTTGATAATATGCCCAAGTATATGAGACAAGTATCATTATCTTTGCTTCTAAGGAGTACTTGGGCTGCACTTCTTCCTAGACATATATGTTTGTTCTTTTAGCAGTACATAGTATATTCAATACTCTTTATCAACATCACAAATCAAAGGCATCAGTCTTCCTCAGTGTTCTCTCTTAATTGTCTAACTTCCACATGTATATGAGGTAATTTAAAATATCATAGCTTAGTTCAGACACAGCTTTATCTTTGAAGTTACAGCCTTGCTCTTTTGTTTGTTAAAGAGATTCTTGATAGTAGATTTAGCCAAAGCAATATGTCATTTGATTTCTTGACTCTTGTTTCTGTGGCTATCTTTTCTCCACTTATTATCATGGGATTCCCTCTCTCCATCTCTCCACATAGTTATAAGGATTTTTGTTTCTTTTGTGTTGAAGTGCAATACATAATGAAGGCTCTAGTCTTTGCCTCAAAACCAAGTATTTCCATTTCCCCATTGTGTAACTTGGACATCACAGGTTGTGTTATGTGTATATCACAGATTGAGGAGGACTTTTCCTTTAATTCTGGTGCCATATTCTGTGTATAGTCCAGATTTTTACACCATGCGCTATCCCCTCGCTCTATTTGAATGACTGGAGTTTTGTTTTGTTTTGTCTATGTACAGGTTCCCCATGGGGACAATTAAGTGTTTGAGAATTCCCAATCTTCACAATAGTATCTATAGTTTATCATGTCCCAAACACAGTCTAATGCCTTTGCATAATCAGTAAAATCCAGACTAATATCTTTCTTGTATTTTTTACTTTCAGCCAAGATTCATCTGACATCAGCAATGATAGCCTCTTCTGAATCCAGCATGAATTTTTTTTTTGTGACTCTCTGTTGATGTACTGTTCTTTTTTATTAAGGCATAACAATAACAAACCAAAGACGCAGAGATAGATCATTCCAGAATAATCGGAAAATATGAGCTTGATGATAAAAATCTTTCAGTGACTCATAGTCCTAACTTTCATTTACAACATTTAGAGACAAAGAAAATCAACACTAGATCTTAGCTGGTAACAGTTGCAATCCATCCCTGTTGCAGGTGGGCCTACAAAAGAGGGAAGAGGAGACCAGACAAGCAGATACAGATTAAAGAAGTTACAGGATTAGTTTTAGGTCTTGGACAGCCTGATTACATGGAGATAGGAGCTTTGACTCATAGAAATCATTAAGGATCTGCCCAGTAGTTTCCTTTACAAGTCTAGAGGGTATGTTGCCTCGTCCAAGTTCACCTGGCAGTTATAACCTACTTTCAACTGTACTCTCCCTGAAGGCAAAGACATATTACAGGTTTAATGGCAAGCAAGATCACAAATGAAGTCTGAGTCTATGTTAAGAACTTAAGTAGCATTGTTGTTGTTATGTGCCACCGAGTCGCTTGCGACTCATAGCGACCCTATGTACAACAGCCCTAAACTCTGCTCTGTTCTGTGCCAATAGCACTGTCTCTGACACTCCCATTCTGATTATCCCAGTCACTGAATCAATCCACCTCATAGAGGACCTTCCTCTCCTGCGCTGTCCCTCCACCCTCCCAAGCATGATGTCCTTCTGCAAGGACCGGTCTCTCCTCACAACATGTGCAAAGTATGTTAGTCAGAGCATCAGAATCCTTGCCTCCAAGGAGCCACCCGGTTTAACCCTTTCCAGGACAAATCTGTTTGTTTTCCTAGCAGTCCATG
>NW_006399994.1:296607-305010 GCF_000299155.1 Elephantulus edwardii
TATTCTCAATACTCTTCTCCAGCACCACAGCTCAAAGGCATCAATTAGGGCCCTGCAATAGACCTGAGCCTTTTACAAACCAAGTACCTCATACTCTAGTATAGTATACAGATGGATTGTTAAAACCATGATGCTGGTGACTTGACTTCAGTTATTTTGGTAGAGTGATTAGGATAAAATCTGATTAGATTTGAGGAGCTTCGAAGTTAAAGAGATGGGGGGAACTGGCAACAAGTCTATAGACAATTCTTTTAAAAAAAATAAGTTGCTTTTATGTTCCCTGAAAACCCACTGGAGTGTCAACCATGAGTTACTTCTGACTTGATAGCACCCAACAACAACAGCAATATGCCACTGGGCCAGAACCAACTGATAGCTGGATCTCCAGTGAGTTTTCAGAGGCTATAAATCATGAGAGAAGATTGTCTTTCTTCCATGAAGCAGCAGGTAGATTTGAACCACTTGCCTTTGGGTTGACAGTGCAGTTCCTTCTCTATTAGTTTTTGGTTTGTTGGTTAGTTTATTTGCTTTTCTTTTTGTAAAAGGTATATAATAGAATATTTATATGATGATAGAATTTACATGGTGGTGGTTCAGTAGGAAGAGACAGTTAAAGATTTTCATTAAATAGCATGAAGCTGTGCTTCAATGCTGAAGACATGTGGTTCAATGCCACCAGCTGCTCCACAGGAGAAGGATGGACAATCTCCTCCCATGTGATAAACTGCCTATGGTAAGTAACCACTAGAGGGCCAACTATGGGTTGGTTCTGACTCAATGGTACATGACAACACAAACTATGTTTCAGGACCTGTTCTAAGTACATTACAGCCTGATGATTATAACAAGCATGTGATTAAGGGACTGTTACTGTCCCCACTTTATAGCTGAGAGGACTGAGGTAGAGAGAATTAAAGTTACTGCAAAAGTCACATTATTGATAGAGGTAGAGTGAGAAACTGAACTTGGGAATGTCTGCTTCCAGAGGCTAGAACCATCTCCCTGAATAGATGCTGCCACACTTCAGTACACATTTGTAGACTCACAAAGAATACAAACAGCTCGCCTAGAAAGTTTGCTTAGAACTGTAAATGCACTCTGTGAGAGAAAATTCTGTATTGTAATGGGATTTGCAAAATTGGAGATCCTCAAAGGCAAAGCATGCTTCTGAAATGTGGAAGGTTGATTTCTTGGGATTCCCAGAACACAGTCTGTTCTCACTCACATCTCAGCCTTGCATGTTTGCTTTGGAATGCCCCTGAGCCTTTGCTGGGTGAATTCCATCCAAGTGCTATCACCTCCCTAAGGTTCTCTCTAAGGCTGTCCTTGGGCACTTTTCCCAAGTGATTCTGTTTATAACCATGATGTGTGTTCCCATGTCTGTCTGCGCTGCTATGTTGGATACTTTTTTCAGAGACAGATCTCAACCTTTGGGCCCCAGAGCCTGCTACATGGAAAGCTCTTGATGTATCCTTGATGAACAATTAACTGATACCATTAGATAAAGCTGGCAACTCCTTGTTCTCAAAGATCAGAGATTCTCTACGGAAGACAGAGGGATTTGCTCCTATAGGGCACATTTAAGAAGTCCTGCTGGAGCTGTATGGATTGCTAACCAAACAGCATGACCAGCCCAAAGACAACCTAGTCGCTCCCATAAGGCACTCTGAAGGAGTCCTGTTAATTTGATTAGGTAGCTAACAAAAAGTTTGCAATTTGAACCTATGAGTCTACCTGTGGGAGAAAGAAGACAGTCCTCTCCTGAAAAGATTTTCAGGCTCCAAAACCCTGTGGGGCAGTTCTGCTTTGTCTGAGTCTATGGGAGTTGGGAACAACTTGACAGAAGAGGGTTTGGTGGAAGACATATGTAGCAATCTCAGGAGACTTTTTTTTTAAGTTGTCATAATTATGAGGGGGAAGTGTTACTGCTGGCACCCTGTAGGAGGTTGTTGTGAGCGGTCAAGTTGAAACTGACCCACAGCCGACCCTTCAGCAGGTTTCCAGAGGCAGAAAATCACAAGAGCTTTCACATCTTTCTTCCACACAGTAGTAGCTAGTGGATTCCAATACCAGACCTTGGTGTGGGCAGCACAGTTCCTTGCACCAGGCCACCAGAGCTTCCTCTGACCCCTGAAGAATAGAGCTCAGAGGAAGATCAGTAGAGGAGAGAAACATTGTTAAAAGTTCTCCAGTGCACAAAACAATGCAAAATAATATCTGTTTTGTCTAATTATTTCTTGGCTGGAGTGAGTGGGTTACTTATCCTATGACACCATGGGCCCCTTCTTCTTCTTCAGCAGCTCTGGATGTCCTGATACATACCATGGTATTTTCAATTGCTTTCTATTCATTTACAAGATGGACTATTGATAAGGAAGAGAGCAGAAGAATTAATGCCTTTGACTTATGGTTCTGGAGATGTGTATCGAATATATCACAAACCACCAAAAGAACAAACAAACCTCCCCTGAAGAAAGTGCAATTAGAATGCTTCAGAGAAGCAAGGACGGCGAAACTTTGTCTTACTGTGGGCATATTTTCAGAAGGAACCAGTCCTTAGAGAGAGAGATTATGCTGGGTAGGGTAGAGAGTCTTCCAAAGAGGAGAGGACCTCAATGAAAAGAATTCACACCGTGGGCTTGAGCATGGTAGATTGTGGGGATGTTGCAGGACTGAGCAAGATTCAGATCTGTTATTCATAAAGTCACTATGAGTCATAGTGGACGCAAAAGCACTTAACAAGAACAAGAAAACAGGCAGAAACAATTTAATCTCCTGAAGGTGGAGACCCCAGAGTTTATATTTCTTGAATATGTACTGAGAACACTAATATGCTCATCCTCTGTGAATCTTTCATCCCCAAGAAAGCCTAGGAGGCCTGACAGCTGGGGAAGCCTCTACTATTAGGAGCTGTTATTATGTTTAAGCTAAATTAATGCACCTTACCACTTACCCCTGAAATGCTCCCATCTATCCACATTTAATTTCAGCGCTTTCTCATCTGCATCACCCACTCCTATTGTCTTTTTTGTCCTCTACAAAAGGATAATTGTTTTAATGAACTTAATAATAATGTCTATCTTTTTAATTGACTGTATTATTTTAAAATGTACATTACTGTATGTTTGTTTTTAATAGTTTATTTTTAGAGCTGTTTCAGATTTAGACAAAAAATGTGCAGAAAATATATAGTGTTTTCATGTATTTCCTTGCCCCTAGACTATTTCTCCTTGTTAATATCTTAAATTCATATAATTGTCACAATGAATTACTATTAGCTAAATCCATAGTTTAGACTAACATATACTTTTTGTATAGGTGAATGAGTTTTGTAAATGCCTAATTTTACTTTTTACCTAGTTATTATTGTCATTAGGTGCCATTGAAACAACTTATAGGGACTCTTTGAACAACAGATGTAAACGTTGCCTTATCCCGTGCCATCCTCACAATCTCTGATATCCTCGAACCCGTTGTTACAGTGAAGGTGTAAATCCATCTTATTGAGAGTTTTCCTGCCTATCTCTAGCTCTCCGCTTTGCCCAGCATAATAATCTTTTTCCAAGGACTGGTTCCTCTTAACAACATGCCCATAATATGTGAGACAAAACTTCACCATCCTTGCCTCTAAGGAATACTCTGGTTGCACTTTCTCCAAAACACATTTATCTGTTGTTTTAGTAGTCCATTCAGTTTTCTTCTCTAACACCAAAGTTCAAAGGAATTGATTTTTCTGTCATCCTTAGTCATCGTCCAACTTTCAGATAGACAGGAAGCAGGTGAAAATACCATGACTTGGCTCAGGTGCACCTTAGTCTTTAAAATGACACCTTTGCTCGCCAGCACTTTGGAGTGGTCCTTGACAGCATGCTTTCCCATCACAACATGTCTTTTGATTTCTTGCCTGCTGTTAAAATGGGTGTGATAGTGGATCCAAGTAAAACTAAGTCATTGACAACTTCAGTCTTTCCCCCATGTTTCATAATAATGTCTATTGGTCCAGTGTTGAAGATTCTTGTTTTCTTGATGTTGAAGTGTCATCCATATTAAAGGCTGTAGTCTTTTATCTTCTGCAGCAAATGTTTTCAGTCCTCTTCACTTTCTGGAAACAAAGTTGTATCATCTACATAGTAAAAGGTACGAGTCTTCTGCAAATCCTGAGGCCACATTCTTCTTACGGTCCAACTTCACAAATTATTTGTTCAGCATACAGATCGAATAGGTATGGAGAAAGGATACAACCCTGATGCACACCTGATTCCAAAATCATCCAAGGTGCCCTTGTTCTGTTCAAACAACTAGCTCTTGGTCTAGGTTTCACATGAACACATTTAAGTGTTCTGGATGTCCATTCTTCTCAATGTTAGTCATAACTTGCTATGACACACACACACAACCAAATGTCTTTGCATAGTCAATATAAAACAAATAAGCATTTTTTCCCTGGCATATTCTCTGCTTTCAGTTAATATTCATCTGACATCAGCAATGGTATCCCTTATGCCAAGACCTCTCCTGAATCCACCTTGAATTTCTGACAGTTTCCTACCAATATACTGCTCTGTTTTAAAAATAATCTTCAGGAAGGTTTTATTTGCATGTACTATTAATGATACTGTTGGACAACTTTCACTTCCTGTTCAATCACCTTTAGGGAAATGGGAACAAATATGGATCTCTTCGAGTCAGTTCGCCTGCTGTCTTCCAAAGTTCTTGGAATAGATTAGTAAGCACGTTAATATGTTCATCTAGAAGACTCATTAAAACGTCTTGTGCCCTAAATCTCTTCAATCAACTGATTGATGCATTCGCTTTTAATTTGTATGAATAATATTGAGTCACATAAGTACATCTGTTTCCTACTTTTTTCCTCCAACTATGGTGCTTTGTGAAGTCTCTCATGGTTTTGTGCGATTGTTCAGGGCATGCCAAGCACTCTGTTGTCTTCACCTGCTACATTCTGTCTCTCCTTCTTAGGAATGGACACCAGGTTGCCTCCAAATTCTCACCTCCTCAATGTGGCAATCAAACACTTCACCCATGCCCCCTTGTGGACTGTCTGATCCCATTTGTGGCATTTTGTCTCCTCTCCAGTTAATCTGCTTATTTTGTCGCGTTGTTAGGCTGAGTATCTTGCCCCTCCTTTCCTCCTTTTCCCACCATCACTCCTGTTTTTCTCTAACTTTTGCGTCTTGCCTCAGGCACAATAAGTTGCTCCTGTTTTTGTCTAACGTTTGGGTCTTGACCCACTGCTAACTCCAAAATCAAGAGACTCATGAACATCTGTTTTCTTTTACATTTTATCCTGAAATCTTCTTACCTCCTGTCTCTTCATCTGGTCCTAGAGCCAGAGTATACAAACACTTTGTAAATGCCTTTCTGTATTTGTGTTTGTGTTTATTTTTTCAATAACATTTTCTTCCCTTAATCTCATTCCAAAGAGATGTCATAATCCCAAAGATCAGTATTTCTCCAGGTTTGGTTCATCAGTAACCTGTGTTGGAAGCACTTAGAGTACCCACTTAGAAGTGCACCTGTGCCTGCAGGTGGA
This sequence comes from Elephantulus edwardii, assembly GCF_000299155.1. Lineage (NCBI taxonomy): Eukaryota > Metazoa > Chordata > Mammalia > Macroscelidea > Macroscelididae > Elephantulus > Elephantulus edwardii. The sequence continues at coordinate 302,159 of NW_006399994.1, forward strand.
GTCTTGGAATCAGAATTTTAACATAGAAGCCACTTTAGTGGTTTGAGTGAAGACTGAAATCTAGAAATATTTGATAAAGGAAAAAGCGATCCTTCATTACAACCTTTTTTATGTTTTAATCTCCTCCTTATTTAACACTATTGTCCCTGTATTATAAACCCCTTCCTAGGCTCCAGAAATCCTCCTAGTGAAGTATGCTCATTCGTTAAAAGCCATTGAAGATTTCTATTCCAGGAGTATGTGAATGGATAAATGATAGATAGATAGGTAGGTAGATAGATAGATAGATAGATAGATAGATAGATAGATAGATAGACAGATATAGATGGATAGATACAGATGTTCTTGTCTATTTTGCAATCAAGTCTCTGTGGCTTGCCATCTCATGTAAAATCCTGCAATTCCCTGTCCCCTCCATGTCAGCCTCTTCAGGATGAGGCCCTGGAAAGCTCCCAGAGCTCCAGCACAGAAGGTGCTGTGCAGAGTGTAAAAGAGGAACTGTGGTCAAGATGCAGAGCTGAACTGGCATTAAAGGAGCCATTCTCCTGCTGGAATGTTCAGAAACATCCGATAACTACATTAACAACCTTCCCCCCCCCCCCAAGTTTTAAAACAATGAAGAGTAAACTCTAGGTGTCAAAACTGAAGAGAAACCCCTTGATGGTAAGTGGACACTGGTTTTTTTATGACCCCCAGGGATTGGGAGGTGTGGGAAATGGAGAAAGAGAGGGACCCGGAAGCCTTTTATGTGTAGGAAGCTGTATTAATTGACCAAATAAAGCTGGAGGTTGGATAAATCTTGGTCCAGTTCAAGGACTTGGCTGAGAAGCAAGTGCTTATTTTTGCTATTGGTTGAAGAGTCAGCCTTGAAAATACACAACAGCTGTGTGGCTAGAAATTTATGTTATATACATACAAACAAAGATAGGGATAGACTGAGAGTACAGAGATAAGGAGAAAGTGTTAGAGGCACCATAAAACCAACAAAGGGCCTTCTCTCTATCCCAAGATGCATAGGACATGTGAAGAAGATAATTTCCAATGCAGATGAGTGTATAGCAAATAAGAAAATGCAATTTGCTCTGTGATAATCATCTCATGCAAAACCTGGAGAAAATTATACCCAAAGAACTATAAATATTAAATCAATCTGAAAGTGGTTTTAAAAGAAATATATTTAAAATGTTCATCAAGCTAAGGAAAGGAATATAACTAATTAGGCAAAATGGGGCATTTTGTTGAAAAGAGTAGGCAGACTTGAAAGATAAGCAAATGGCAAGTCTCAAAATGAAAGCCTGTATTTATTAAAATGAGAGTTCCTCGGTGCTGGAGAAAGCAGCAGTCAGAAAGTGTTTATAAGCTCCCATAAAAATAAACCACCAATTACTGATATAAGTGGATTGCTGAGGCGTAGTCTCAGCTCACTGGCACATAAATATTTTAAAATGTTAGTTTTCCTAATTACAGACTCCCAAATAGGGTTCTTGGCACTCCCTCCCACTGGATGGCTGGTCTTGTGAAGACCATTTGATCAGATTCTACAACACTTTTAGTAGCTTGGGTTATTATAACTGTCTCCTTTCGGCAATTAAAATTCAGCCTTAATTATTTTAAAGCTCTATTCCAATTTAATCTCTTCCTTTTCTTCCAACTCTGATATGAGAGTAAATGAAGTCTAATCTTCACCCTTTTGCGCTCTCTCTCTCTCACACACACACACACACACACACACGCGCGCACTTTGAACTTTCTCTTCCTCCATCCTTCAGACTATGGGTCAAACTCTGATCTACTGCTACTGGCATCCACTGATGAGGCATCTCGTCACGAATGACACACAAAGTTTTCTTAGGATCATCTTCAGCTTCCCTTCAGTCTCCTTCCCTGGAACCCTTTTCTCCAAAGGGTAGCTCGATCTCCCTGCAGACTCAAGATGAGAGCCCACTGTGATCCCTCTGCTGGGCTGGACATTCATGCAGAGGCAGCCTCCCAGTCCCTGACAGCCCATCATTGAATGCAGAGGAAGCCTACAGTTCTTAACTCCTCCCTAATATTCAGGCTCTTTCACATAGTCTCAAGGATCGACCTTTTTATAAGCATTTATACTGGCTTGTATATGTTTCGTATATGTTCTTTGTGTCCTGTGCATCCTCTCAAAACCACAGGCAGTTGGCTAGGGTTGAGATTCCTCCTCTGTGCCCCAAAGGTTAATGGCTGTTCCTTGAATTTGAAATGTGAGTTTCTTACTGCTGTTTGCTGTCAGCTTTGTTTTAAAAAAGTCACAACTCTAGAACAACAGGAAAAGTACAGTTGGCATCCCGACTTTTCATATTCCCATGTCTGTCACATCTTAGGGGAAACCAAAGCACAATGGTATTAAATAATCTGTTTAGTAAGATGGGCAATCTCCTCCTGTGCTATTAACTGCCTCTGAAAACCCACCAGGGGGTTTAGCTATGGATTGGTTCCAACTCTACAGCAAACAAGAAGTCAGTAATTCTGGTGGCCTAGAGGCAAGAAGCTGTGCTGCAATTTCAAAAGCACATGGTACAGTTCCACCAGTTGCTCTGAAGAAGAAAGATGGAGAATCTCCTTTGGTGCAATTAACTGCCTCTGAAAACCCACTGAATGGTCAGCTATGAGTTGATTCTAACTTCACAGTATGTAACTGATTGTTGTTGTTGTTACGTACCGTCGAGTTGTTTCCGACTCATAGCGACCCTATGCACAACAGCACTAAACCCTGCTCTATCCTGCGCCAACCGCACCGCCTCTGACACACCTATCCCGATTACCCCAGTCACCGAATCAATCCATCTCATAGAGGGTCTTCCCCTCCTGTGCTGTCCCTC
>NW_006399994.1:306235-328367 GCF_000299155.1 Elephantulus edwardii
AACATCTGTTATCTGAAATACTTCAATTGGTATACCATCTATTCCTGCGGCCTTATTTTTTGCTATTTCCTTCAAAGCAGCTTGAACAGATAGGGTGGTATTAAGAAATTCAGGATTATTAAAACATATAGTATAGTTGTAAAATGGACATCATGTGCCTCCAGCCGACAAAACTAGTTGAACCATCTAATTAACATTCATTTGGTCCTCAGACTCTTTTGTAACATCTCCATAGTGATGCACCTTAAGCTGTCTGTTTACCAGGAGAAGATATGCATCTTTCATTGAATAAGCATTTGTCTTTTCTTAGTCATTTATAAACTCTACTCCAAGTTGTGTATTAACTGGAAACTGTATGTAAGAATCCTAAAGTTGTATTTCTCTCAATCATATGTGAGCTGTACTTTAAGCTGTCTACCAAGAGAAGAAATGCATTGAAACTCTTCTTCTCCGTCATACGGTAAGTAGATTAACACCTAAACCAAGTATAACAACAAATGACCATGGCTAGGAAAGTATTTCTAGAGAGAATTCTCTCTGCTCTAGCAGATCTTCAATAAAATGCTTTGGATATTGCAATCTGCTTGCCTTATTGGCAGTCGAGTACAGGAAAAAAAATCCTTTGTGTTCAATAGCGTAACAATAACAATCTCAATAATTAGAGATCTAGTTTCAAATACAAGTCTTCTTCCTGACAATATTTCTTCCTTCAATAATTTTTCACTATGTTTTGCTATAAAAAGAAGATATCCAATGTCTAGAAAAGTTTTGGAAGAATAACTTCCAGCCTAAAACTTCCAGCATTGCTACAAAACTGCAGTGAGAATAAAGGCTTAATTAATGAGAGAAACTGAGAGTTAGAAGTTATAATCCAAAGTAAAGATCATGCTTAACACCTTGGTGCAGGAGATTTGGGGCAGAAAGATAATACTGAAGAAAAGGCACTGGGGTTCCTGGGGAAAAGAGGAGAGAGGAGAGGAAATGTCTTTTGTCCTTTACCAAGTAGACCTCCATCATGGTTATCTGCTCTCCTGACTGTCTCTAGGTTTGAAGGAAGAAAAGTAAGAGGTCCTTCCTTCAGTTTGTCCGTATAGCCCCAGGATACCAGCACTGGGAAGAGAGAAGACAACCACATCGTCACTCCATCAGGGAGTGAACAGTCTTGACTGTGGAGCTCTAGTGACTTAGTGGCAAGAAGTTTCACTGCAATCCAAAGGCATGCATTTCAAATCCATCAGTTGTACAATAAAAGGAAGATGGGCAATTTATTGCCTCCTAAAACTCATTGGAGGGTCAACTTTGAGTTGGTTCAGACTTGATGGTACGCTACAACTTTGAGGAAACTGAGTATGACAGATTGGATATAAAAAGATGAGAGATGAGAACTAACCATCTTCTTGACCATAGATGAGGGGCCATTCATGTCTACAATATTCAGATAAGGACATCGGGCTTGGAAGAGCTTGACTTGCCCAAAGATTCACAGCTTAGAGCCAGGGCTATAATCTTGGTGACCAAAACTAGTGTTTCACCAACTTCTCCAAGTTGTTTGTTTTCTTCTCTATACCTTCTTTTCTGTTTCCTTTATGAGGTTTATGTTTTCACAAAAGAGAGAGAGAAAAAGATATGAGGTGTGAGTGGGGAATGTAAGAAACAGCAGGACTCAAAATTGATTGCTGTTGAGTTGGAATCAACTCATACCTGACTATACCTTGGATTTCTGAGGCTGCTTTGGTAGCCTATCATCAGGAATCTGTGCTTCAATCCAAAAAGCACACAGTATGAGGCCACCAGCTACTCCAAGAGAGAAGGGCAGGCAATCTCCTTCCATGTGATTAACTGCCTCTGAAAACTCACTGGAATGTCAGCTATGGATGGGTTGGTTTCATCTTTATGGTTCACAACAACAACAACAACAAGGAGCAATCACATGGAAAGATGTTATCTTTCTCCCTTAGAGTCAATGGTGGATTCAAGCAGCCAGAGATGTGCCTCCTTTGGGTGAGCAGAGCAATGACCTACAGTGTGTTAGTGCCCTATGCCACTGACAACCTAAGGAATCAACTGCAAGAATGAAATAATATACATAAAAACACAGGTGAAAAACTACAAAGATGCTTTACAGTAAAAATACATTATGTGATTGTTGCTATTGTTGTGTCATCAAGTCACTACTCACAGCAATCCTATGTACAACAGTTCTGAACCCAGCTCTTGAGCCAACCTCATGGTTTTTGGTATATGCAATACCTTTCTCCAACATGACTCAAAGGCATCAATTCTTCTTCTATCATCCTTAGTCATTGCCTAGCTCTCTGATGTGTAGCAAGTAACTACAAAGACCATGACCGGATCAGGTACACCTTAATCTCCAGACTGACATCATTGCTCTTCAGTATTCTGGAGAGATCTCTGAGAGCAGAATTTCCCAAGCATTTTGTCTTTTGATTTCTTGGCTGCTGGAACCAAGAGTGTTGATTGTGGAGCTAAGCAAGTGGAAGTTATCAACAATCTCAATCCCTTTACTGTATATAATGATGCTGTCAATTGGTCTAGTGGTGAGGATCTTTATTTTCTTGATACATTATATATGCCTTGTATTATATACATACTTTACATTGTATATACATTATATATAATAATTTGTTATTGTGTTGTGATGTGCCATTGAGTCACCTATGACTCATACTTATCCTGTGTATATTATCTCTGAATGCTGCCCTATCCTGAGACAATCTAATCATCTCCAAAAGAACTAACCCCATTGCTCCAGTCACTGAGTCAATACATCTCATCCTGGGTCTTCCTCTCCTGCAACGTCTCTTTACCCTTTCAGATATGATGTCCCTTTCTAAGGACTGGTTCCTCTTGTCCACATGCCCAAAGTATGTGAGATGAAGCCTCAAAATCCTTGCCTCCAGTTAGCAGCCTGGTTTCAGCCTCTGCAGGACAGATCTGTTTGTTCTCCTGGCAGTTCATGGTGTGTTCCAACATTCTTCTTCAACCCCACAACTCAAAGGCATCAATCCTTCTATCAGCCTTAGTTATTGTCCAGTTCTCAGTTGCATAGCAAATAGTTGCAAAGACCATGGCCTGAATCAGGTGTACTTTAGTCTCCAGACTGATTTCAGTACTCCTGACAGCAGACTTTCCTCATGCAATTTGTCTTTTGACTTCCTGACTGCTAGTGCCAAGAGTGTTGATTGTGGAGCCAAGCAAGTGGAAGTTATCGACAATCTCAACCTCTTCTTTGTCCATCACAAAACTGCCAGTAGGCTCAGTGGTGAGAACCTTTGATTTTTGATGTTGAGCTTCAATCCATATTGAAGACTGCAGTCCTTGACATTCTGCAGCAAATGTCTCATGTCCTCCTTAGTTTCAGTAAGCAAGTTGTGTCATAAGGTTGCTGATGAATCTCTCCAATATTGATGCCATATTCCTCCTCATAAAGTTCAGCCTCCTAAATGATCTGTTCTGCAAATAGATTGAAAAGGTATGGAGATAGAATGTGTCCCTGATGTACACTTTTCCTGATCCTGAACCATGCAGTGTTTTCTTGCTCTGTTCTGACAACTGCTTCCTGGTCCAAGTGTAAATTTTGCATAAGCATAATCAAGTGTTCTGGGATTCCCATTATTCTTATAGTTTACCATAGTTTGTTGTGATCTACACAGTCAAATGCCTTTGCATAGTCAATGAAACACAGAAAGACATTTTTCTGGTGCTCTCTGCTTTTAGCCATGATCCATCTGAAATTAGCTATAATATCCCTAGTACCACGGCCTCTTCTAAACCCAGCCTGTACTTCAGGCAGTTCTCTGCTGATGTGCTCTTCCAGCAATTTTTGGATAATTTTCAGCATAGTCTTGCTTGTATGTGATATTAATAATAATGTTCAATAATTTCCACAGTCTATTGGGTCACCTTTCTTTGGAATAGAAATATATATGGATCTCTTCCAGTCAGTTGGCCAGGTGGACGTCCTCCATATTTCTTGGCACAGGTTTGTGAGCACATCTAGGTCAGAGTCTGTTTGTTGAAATATATCAATAGGTATGCAGTCAATTCCTGGGGCCTTGTTTTCTGCCAATTCCTTCAAAGCAGCTTGAACTTCTTCCTTCATCACCACTGGCTCTTGCTCATACACTGTTTCATGAAATTCTTCTGTGTCAGCCAATTCTTTTTGGTACAGTGACTCTATATTATATAAAATATATATGTTGGTATTTGGAAGAAGGAGTGGCATCCACTTCCTAAACAACATGCCTCTGGAAACTCTATGAACTTTTATAAATGATAATAGTTATAGAAAGGCTTCAGGCTTTTTTTTAGTAGGATCACTATGAGTTATGCTCAACTCAATAGGAATCATCAACAACAATATCTTGGTATATAGTTCTGAAGTAATTGATAAAATTATCCTTTTCCATAATGACTAATAATTTAATTTTCCATTTTACCTGAGATAAGACGGTACAAATAGGACTTAGGCTAGCACAGGAACCCTCATATGGGAAAATGGCAAAGAAACACTACAGAGGCTTTCTGGCAAATAAATTGGGTGATAAATCTGTATTTCTAGCAGACTTTAAAAATAAAAATAGGATGACTAAAACAAGTAAGCTGAAAAAGAAATTGATAATTCAATAAAAGCTAAAAAGAATTATTTTCCATGGAGATAACTCTGAATTTTATTTTTTTTTTTTGAGGTATGAGCCAGGCAATATGACTCACCCAGTCCAAGAAGTAAATTGGTGAGGAAAAAAAATGAGAAATCATCAAGAAGAATTTATCTGTTGATGAGTAAAAATTAGGCTTAATGTGGGGTCATCTTTAAAAAAAAGAAAATACCTGTAATTCAAAGGTCAAGTTCTGAGTCAGAGAAACCTATATTTCTCTTTTGTCTACAGAATCTCCATTATACCAGAAAGGGAAGCAAGATAGTGTTATTTTAAGGACATTTCTGTGAAAAATAGTCCAGTCATCATCTATCATTTTGTATATTACCAGACTCAGACATACATTTTTGCAAGGGGTTATCTAAATGTGACCCATGGTGTCCAATTTGCATAGTATTTATAGAGGAAAATCTAGGTAATTAGTTGGGCTGGGAACAGCAGACCCCTAGAATAAACGTTTGAACTAGAAGGGGTTAGGGAACATCCAATGCCGTTTCCTCATTTTACAAGTGAGTGATTAAGGCCCAGGAATGATTAAGTGACTTGCTCAGGGTCATGGTGAGCTGGGTTGAACCCGGGTCTTCAAATATCAGTCAAATTTCCAGTTACTTTGTTATTAGCAGCATCATGATAGATGGTGAAGAGATTAAGATTGTTAATAGATTAAATTTGCTTGAGTCTACCTTCAAGACACTTGGTACTAGCAACCAGGAAATTAAAAGACAAATTGTATTGGGAATGTCTGTTGTCAGAGACCTCTCCAAAGTACTGAAGAGTAATGTCAGTCTGGAGACTAAGGTATGCCTGATACAGGTCATGGTCTTGGCAGTCATTTGTTATGCATCAGAGAGCTGGACAATGACTAGGGATGATAGAAGAAGAGCTGATGGATTAGTTCATCCTGGAGAGGGTGAAGCCAAGCTGCTCCTTGAAGGCAAGGATTCTGAAGCTCTGTCTGACATATTTCGGACATGTTGCAAGGTGGGATTAGACCATGGAGAGGGATGTCATACTTGGGAGGGTGGAGGGACAGTGCAGTAGAGAAAGACCCTCGATGAAATGGATTGAGTCATTCACTGAGGTAATGAGGATAGGTGTGTCAGAGACAATAAGATTGGCTAGGGATAGAGCAGGGTTTAGGGCTATTGTACATAGGGTCGTTATGAGTTGTAGGTGACTCAACAGCACATAACAACAACAACAACAATTCCATAATACACAGTTTTATGTAGCCCCTTATAAGACCTACCCATAGGATAATTATGGGTGCAGTAGTGGTTCATTGGTAGAATCATTACTTTCCATGCAAGACATTTGGGCCCGACTTGTGATCAATGCACCTCAAACAGAGACACAACCATTGTATTTTGCTGATGCTACAAAGAAATTTTAGTGGAACTCTTAGCTTAAAACAAATTAGGAAGACAGTTCTGGTGATTTACTTCTAAAAATCAGTTAATGAAAACCCTGTGGATCACAGTGGTCTGCTTCCATTGCGCTTGGGATTTTCATGATTTGGGGGCCAACTCAACAGCAGCTAATACCAATAGTATGCACTGTGTTTCTTTCTCCTTACTTGAGCTGAATCACAAAGAGTCTCCTTGGTATCATTTATTTGATCTGAAGCAGCACTAATCAGTAACTAAATTTTAAATCTAAGTACTCTGCTAAAAATTGTTTAAAGATATTTAAAACTCTTTGAATGGTTCTTGCATTCCACACCACATAGTTAAGTGATAGATTTTATGATTTCTTATTTTCACAGTCCAAAATACCAATGATTTTCAAAAGAAAGGAATTATGTCATAAGACTAGAACAGTCAGGGTAAAAATCAACCTGAACCAGATATCCTAGACTTCTATTGTTGTTGTTGTTATGTGCCATTGACATAGCAACCCTATGAACAAAAGTTCTGAACCCTGCCCTATCCTGAGCCAATCTTATTGTCTCTGAGAGACCTAATCTCATTTCGTCAGTAACTGAGTCAATTAATCTCATCCTGGGAGTTGCAATCCTGCACTGTCTCTCCACCATTCCAAGCATGATATCCTTCTCCAAGGACTGGTCTTTCCTGGACATGTGCCCAAATTATGTTAGATGAAGTTTTGAAATCGTTGTCTCCAGGGAGCAACTTGGGTTCACTCACTCCAGAACAGACCTGTTTGTTCTCCTGGCAATCCATGGTATATTCAATACTCTTCTCCAGCACCACAGCTCGAAGGCATCAATTCTTCTTCTATCATCATTAGTAATTGTCCACCACTCTGATGCATAGCAAGCAATTGTGAATACCATGGCCTGAATCAGGCACATCTTAGTCTCCAGATTGACATTGTTGCTCTTCAGTACTCTAGAGAGGTCCCTGATGGCAGATTTTCCCAAAGCAATTCATCTTTTGATTTCTTGTCTGCTGATGCCGAGAGTATTGATTGTGGAGCCAAGCAAACTGAACTTGTTAGCAAACTCAGTCTTTTCTCCATCTATCATGAAGCTGCCAATTGGTTCAGTAGTGAGAATCTTTGTTTTTTGATGCTGAACTTCAATACATATTAAAGACTGCAGTCCTTGACCTTCTACAGCAAATGACTTATATCCTCCTCAGTTTCAGCAAGCAAGATTGTGTCATCTCCATAATGCAGGTTGTTGATGAGTCTTTTTCCAATTCTGATGTCACATTCCTCTTCATAAAGTCCAGCCTTCGGAATGATCTGTTCGGCGTATAGATTGAAAAGGTATGAAGAAAGGATGCATCCCTGATCTGAACTCTGCAGTGTTTGTTTCCCTGTTCTATTCTGACTACTGCTTCTGAGATGTGGTCATCTGTGTTGTCAGTTGTTGTTGTCCATCCATTCCTGGTCCAGCTCACAACTTTTTAAGTGATGACAAAAGACAGAAAACAAAACCAGATGTTCTAACCTGAGCTAGCTCCTCCCTATCACCCACAAGTGTTTAGGTTACTACCAATTTCCTTTCAATAGCTGCTCCACATTCCATTATCTTAAAGCTTAACATTTCCAACTTGATTCCCTCGATCTATAAAACAATCTTGACCCCAACATACTGAAAAACAAGTGATGGCCCACAACAAGATAATGGTAAACAACCCAATCACAAAATAGGCACAGGATATGAACAGATAACTTCACCAAGAAGACATTCAGATGGTGAACAAACACATGAAGAAATGTTCAAAATCCCTAGCTCTAATACTATGCAGTATTGAAAAACAAGGAACTCATGAAATATTATGCAAAATAGGTGACTCTGGAGGACATTATGCTGAGTGAAATATCTCAGTCACAAAAAGACAAATATTGCATAGGGCCATTGCTGTAAAATGAGACTGACATCAGGGTTGAGGGAAGACAGAAAAGGAAGGGAAGAATGATGTATATTGCACTGAAACAGATGAGGGTGAGAACTGTTTAAAAGGAACATATGAATGGGTAGTCTTGTCCTTACAGTAGTCCAGAGTGAAGGCTGCACAGTGAAGTGGACTTGGAGGGATTGCATAACAATGAAAGTTTTTCTTTTTCATTTGAAGGAGAAGAGTGAATTGGGGTGGAGAGAGTGGGTAAGGAGAAAAGTGCAACAATGAATGACTGGAAACCCTAAGTCTCTGTAAACTTTCATTAAAATTAATTAAAAATTAAATTAAAAAAGTGAGAGAGATGCCAATCAAAACAACTATGAGATAGCATCTTACTCCAATAAAAATAGCAAAATTCAAAAGAGCAGCAAAGAACAAATGCTGATGAGGTTGTGCAGAAACTGGAACCCTTATTCATGGTTGGTGCTAGTGTAAAATGGTGCGACCATTATGGAAGGCAGTATGGCACTTTCTCAAAAAGTTGGAAATAGAAGTACCATTTGACCCAGTAATTCCCCTACTGGGAATATACCCTAAAGAAACCAGCACTGCCACCCAAGCAGATATATGCATACCCACCCAAGTTTATTGTTCACAATAGCAAAAAGATGGTAACAAACCAAGTGTCTATCAACAAACGAATGGATAGAGAAGCTGTGGTATTCACAAATTGGAATACTGTGCAGCACTGAAAAACAAGACACTCATATTATACAAAATGGGTGACCCTAGAGGACATTATACTGTGTGAAATATCTCACTTACAAAAGTACAAATATTGCATAATGCCACTGTTATAAAACATTGGGACTGACATTTGGGTTGAAGGGAAACTAAGAAAAGACGTATTGCGATGGGAAAGTTATAGAGACCTCTCTAAAGTACTGAAGTGCAAAGATGTCAGTCTGGAGACTAAGGTGCGCCTGATACATGCCATGGTCTTTGCAATCACCTTCTATACATCAGAGAGCTGGACAATGACTAGAGATGATAGAACGAGAATTTATGCCTTTGAGCTGTCGTGATGAAGAAGAGTACTGAACATACCTTGGACTGTTAAGAAAATGAACATGTTTGTCCTGAAGAGGGTGAAGCCAGGCTGTTCCTTAGAGGCAAGGATTCTGAAGCTTCGTCTGACATACTTTGGACATGTTGCAAGAAGGGACGAGTCCTTGGAGAGGGACGTCATGCTTGGGAGGATAGAGGGACAGTGCAGGAGAGGAAGACCCTTGATAAGATTAATTTATTCAGTAACTAGGGTAATGAAGGTAGGTGTGTCAGAGATAGTGAGATTGGCACAGGATAGTGCAGAATTTAGGGTTGTTGTATATAGGGTCACTATGAGTCGCAGGCCACTTGATGGCACTTAACAACAACATCTTTCTTTTACTTACTTCCAGACATGCTGTATGAGTGATCAACACTCTCAACCTTCTTTTTATCCTGTAGTCCTACTTTTCTTATTTTCCTACAGTCAATATTCTCAAGTAGTAAAAGAATTGACGTTTAATCATTAAACCAAATGGCTTTTCCGAGTTGTCAGTCTTTTTTGACCTTGCCACGGGGTTTTTTCCCCCTGTGAAATAGTTACTAAACATCTACTTTGCCAAGGTCCTGAGCCTTCATTTCCTGTGAGATAGATATGTGATACAATGCAGGAACTTACAACCTAGTAGAAGAAATAAAAGTAGGAATGCATCAAGTAAAAATTTTTTCCTTATAATTCCATGGAAATCTGGTTATATAATTCATGAACAAAGTAATAACAATTTAAAATATTAGATAGGAAACTTTTCAGGCAATATACTTATGCTAACAAGAAAGGAAAAATTCAGAAAAGGAGGATGAGAATGTTTTTACATTTCAAAGAATGTAATCAATGACCTTGAATTTTACATGTAGAAATAGTTGAATTGGTATATGTTTCAGATTATATTAGCAACAACAACAATACATTTTTAAAGTAAAAAATAAAAGGTCACATAAAGGTCCAAAGCTGTGTCTTGGTGAACTATTCCATCAAAGAGGACTCAGAAAAGTTTAAGAGTTGTTCCTTAATAGTGTCTGAGAAGCTCAAGGTAGAGAAGGGCTTGTTTGAAGCAATTTGTAGGTGTAGCTTTTTTCTAAAGTAATGAAATAAAACTCACAAAAAACTTACATTTCCTCCCCTCTACATTTTATTTTTATATTATGCTGGTTTGCATAAAAAATTCCTATACACTGTGTATCATTTATGTACATTTATGTTTCACACATTCCTACATTCATATTGTGTTTCAAACGATCATTCATGTGCATTGTTTTGTCGTTGTTGTTATGTGCATAGAGACTCTATGCACAAGAGCCCTAAGTGCTGTTCTATCCGGTGCCAGCCTCACCGTCTCAAACACACTCATTCCCACCACCCCAATCACAGAACTGATCCATCTCTTCGAGGGTCTTCCTCTCCTGCGCCGTCCCTCCACTCTCCCAAACATGATGTTCCTCTCCAAGGACCAGTCCCTACTTGCAACATGCCCAAAGTATGTCAGATGAAGCTTCAGAATCCTTGACTCCAAGGAGCATTCCAGCTTCACCCTCTCTAGGGCAAACTTGTTTGTTCTAGCAGTCTATGGTATTTTCAACACTTCTCCAGCACCACAACTCAAAAGCATAAATTCTCTTTCTATCAATCTTATTCACTGTCCAACTTTCTGATGCATAGCACATTAATTGCGAAGACTACGCCCAGATCAGGTGCACCTTAGTCTCCAGTCTGACATCGTTGTTCTTCAGTACTCTTGAGAGGTCCCTCACAGCTGACTTTCCCAATGCAATTCATCTCTTGATTTCCTGGCTGCTATTACCAAGAGTGTTGACTGTGGAGCCAAGAAAACCAAAACTGTGGACAATCTCAACCTCTTCACCATCCATACTGATGCTGCCAATTGGCCCAGTGGTGAGAATCTTTATTTTCTTGATGTTGAGCTTCAATCTATATTGAAGACTGCAGTCCTTGACCTTCTGCAGCAAGCACTTCAGGTCCTCCTCAGTTTCAGCAAGCAGGGTTGTGTCATCCGCATAACGCAGGTTGTTGTTGACTCTTCCACCAATCTTGATGCCACATTCCTCCTCGTACATACAGCACAGCATTATGTTTTATAAAATTAATCACCATTGATTTATTACTATTCCCTCATGTTTCCAGGTCTTCACTGGACTTTTACTAATTCCTTCACCCTATCCTGCTCTGCTCACCCAACTCTGTCATCCTAGTGAATTCCTCCTTCCCCACTCTCTGCCATCCTGCCTCCCTCTCCTTCCCCTTTTGGGCTTTTATAGCTTACTAGCTAGCCTTCTGTTTTCACAGTAAAGTTTTAAATAGTTTTTGTCCTTATGGGACTGGGTTACTTTACTCAGCATAATTCTTTCTAGATTCTTCCATGTTATATAGTATTTTACAAAATTGTTGTGCTGTATAATATTCCCTTGGGTGAATGTACCCTTATTCCTCCAAATCAATTCATTTATTGATGGATATTCAGGTGTTTCCATTTTCTTGTTATTGTGAGTAACATTACTATGAGTACAGGTTTATAACTCTGTATTTGTACCTCAGCTCTGATTTCTTTGTAGTATATTCCCTAAGCTCAGTGTCTGGGTCATAGGGGATTTCTATGTTCAGCTTTCTGAGGAAATGTCAAATTGCCTTCCAGGATGATTGTACCATTTTACAAGCCACTAGCAGGGCATGATAGTTCCAATATCTCCACAGTCTTTCCAAGATTTATTGCTTGCTGTCCTGTTAAATTTTGTTAATGCTACAACCAACATTCTTGGTACCAGCAGCCAAGAAATGAAAAGACAAATTGCACTGGAAAAGTCTGCTGTCAAGGAACTCTCTGGAGTACTGAAGAACAATGATGTCAGTCTAGAGACTAAGGTGCTCCTCATCCAGGCCATGTTGTTGTTGTTGTTGATTGCCTTCGAGTCAAGCATGACTCATAGCTGCTCCATGAAGAAAAGGCCTTGAAGCCCCCTACAACCATCAACATTTATCAAAGTTTCATTGAGTTTCTAGAGGCATGTTATTTAGGAAGTGGATAGTCTTCACAATTATTTGTTATGTATCATAAAGCTGAAAACTGACTAAGAGTGATAGAAGGAGAATTGATCCCTTTGAGCTGTGGTGCTTGAGAAGCACATTGAATATACCACAGACTGCTTGGTGAACAAACTAGTTCATCCTAGAGAGGGTGAGACCTGGCTGTTCCTTGGAGGTAAAGATTCTGAAGCTTCATCTGACATACTTTAAGCATGTTGCAACGCAGGAAAAGTCCTTGGAGAAAGACGTCATGCTTGGGAAGGTGGAGGGACAGTGCAAGGGAGGAAGCCGCTGGATGAGATGGATTGATTCAGTGGTTGGGAAAATGGGGTTAGTGTCAGAGACAATAAGGTTGCCACAGGATAGAGCAGGATTCTGAGCTGTTGTATGTAGGGTCGCTATGAGTTGCAAGAGACACGATGACACATAACAACAACCACAACAGCAATTGCTACCGGAATGTGATGGTGTCTTTTTGTGGGTTTGAGTTTCATTTCTGTTTTCCCAGTGATTCTGAGCATATCTGCATGTGTCTGCTGGCCATTCAAATGTCTTCCTTTGTGCCAAATCTTTCCATGTCTGTTGCCAGTCTTTTCCTTGTGGAGGCCCTGAAGTATTGTGTAAACTTTTGTTACAACACCCTTGTCTGAGTTGGCATTGCTAAATGCTTTTTTCCCCACTCAGTAAGCTTTTCTCCCACACACCCCTTACTCACATTATTAAAAAAATTTTTGAAGCACACAAGGACTTTTTAGAAGTTTTTAGAAGATCCCATTAGTCAATTTTGTCCTCTCCTTGTGCATTTCTGGCTGTATTTGCAATGCATAGGCTAGGCCTTCTAAGTTTGCCTGTTTTGTCGTTTATCTCTATGCTTTGGGATTTACCCGTAGGCTTCTGATCCACCGTGAGTTGATTTTTGTGTATGTTGTCAGATGTGCATCCTGCTTCAGCTTCCTGTGGGTAGATGCCCAGTTTTGCCCACACCATTTATTTATTTATTGAAGAGGTTGTCGTTACACCATTTGATAAATTTTGTCTCCTTGTCGAATACCAGCTGCCTATAGGTAGATGGATTAATTTCTGGGATTTGTATTGTATTCTATTGACTTATGTATGCTGTCATCATACCAATACCATATTTTTATTATAGTATAGACGATTCTGAGATCAGGAGTACTAGGCCTCCCACTTTGGTTTTGTTTTTCAGAAGCACTTTGTTTAGTCAGGATCTTTTTTCTTTCCATATGAACTTGCTAACTGTCACTTTGGAAAATGAGTTTGGTGTCTGTTTTGAGATTGCATTAAACATACAGACTGTTTTTCATAGGTTTGTCATGCTCATTATGTTGAGTCTTCCCTTCTAGGAACAGGTAATATTTTTCCATTTAGTTAGGTTTCTTATTGTTTTCTGCAGTAGAGTTTGTAGTTTTCCTTATAAGGGTTTTTTGATGGTTTTTACTTTTGGTTTGTTTGGGTTTTTTTTTTTTTTTGGTTGGGTGGGGTTTTTTTGAGTACTGAATATTCTATAGACTCCCAAAAACCCCAACAGATATATCTTGGAGAAGGTGAATGAAACCAGATTGCTCCTTGCAAGCAAAGATGGCAAAGCTTTGTCTTGTATCCCGTGTGCATGTTGCTAACAGAGGCTATTTCTTGGAGAAGGACATCATGTTTGGAAAGATGGAGGGCTGGTGAAGGAGAGGAAGACTCTCAACTAAGTGTTTGACACAGTGACTGCAGCAAATGGGCTTGTGTGTTTCAGAGATTGTGAAGTTGGCACAGAATAGGACAGGGCTCAGGTCTGTTGTTCATATAGTCATTATGAGTTATACTAGACTTGACGGCACCTAACAATAACAACAACATTGTAAATGATATTGCTTTCTTACTTTCCTTTTCCGTGCTTTCCTTGTTTTTGTAGAGAAATCCCTGTATATTGAGCTTGTGTCATGCCACTTTACTGGATTAGTCTACTAGGTCTGACAGTTTTTGTTGCATATTTTGGAGTTTATTATCTATATGTAGTAAGTTTTGTCACCTCTTTGCTGATTTGGATGCCTCTTATTTCCTTTTCTTGTCTTACTGCAAGTCTTACTAGCAAGTATTTTCAATACAATATTGAATAAGAGTTAATAATAGTGGGCATTTCTGTCTGATTCACAAGAGGAATGCCTTTAGTTTTTCTCCATGGAGTACAAGGTTGACTTTTGATTTTGTGTGTATACTTTTCACTATGTTCAGGAAATTCCCTTCTATTCCTATTTTGTTGAGTGTTTTGATCAGGAAAAGTGTTGGATTTCATCAAAGGCCTTTTCTGCATCAATTGATAAGATCATGTTCTGTTATGGTAATGAATTACACTGATTTTTTTAAAAAATCTTATGTTGAGTAATCCTTCCATAACTGTTAAGAATCCCACTTGGTCATGATGATTTTTTCCCCTATACGGTTGGATTCTATTAACCAGGATTTTGTTAAGGATCTTTGCATCTACGTTCATGAGAGATATTGGTCTATAGTGTCCTTTTTTTGGTTATGTCTTTGCCTTTTATTGGTATTAGGGTTATGCTTGCTTCATAGAATGACTCTGAGAGTGTTCCTTCTTTTTCTGTTTTTGTTTTAAATAAGTTAAGTAGAGTTGGTTAATCTCTGAACGTTTGGTAGAAGTTAGCCATGAAGCCCTCTGGGCCAGAACTTTTGATTAATGGGGAGTCTTTTTATGACATGCTCAATTTCTTTTTTGGTAATGGGTCTGTTCAAGTGTTCTACATCTGTCTATGTCAATCTGGATAAAGTGGAGCTTATAGGAATATGTCCATTTTCTCTAGGTTTTAAAATTTATCAGAGTGTAGCTTTTCATGATATTCTGATATTATAAATTTTATTTCTTCTGGTTCTGTTGTGATGTCACTTTTTCAATTTCTTATTGAAGTTATTTGTGTCATCTCTTTGTTTTCTTTTGTTTAGTTTGCCAATGGTGTATCAATTCTTTTGACCCTTTTGAAAAACCAACTCCTGGTTTTGTTGATGGTTTCAATTGTTTTTCTGTTTTCTACCTCATTGATTTCAGCTTTTGTCCTTATAATTTCCTTTATCCTAGAGGCTGTTGTTGTTCTTGTCTATTTGATGGAAGTGTTGAATTAGGTCAGTAATTATGTCTCTTTCCTCTTTTCTGGGGGTTTGCCAATTGCTATGAACTGCCAGAGGACTGCATTGGTTATATTCAGAGCTTTTGACAACTCATATTTTCATTTTCATTTGTTTTGAGGAAATTTTAATTACATTTAAAAAGATATTTCTTCTATGATTCAATAGGGCTATAGCAAGGTATTAGCTTCCATGTGGGTGATTTTATAAGCTTCATTCTCTTGTCATTAATTGCTAGTTTTATTTCTTTATGGTCTGAATAGACACTTTGTATTATTTCAATGTTTTTCAATGTGTTGAGGCTTGCTTTGTGTCCTAATATATAATCAGTTCTGAAGAGTAAATCAGTGTACTTGAAAAGAAAGTAAATTGACTTTTAGTTGAGTATAGTACCCTGAATACAACCACAAGGTTGAGTTGGCTAATTGTATAGTTTACATCTTCTGCATCTTTGTTAAGTTTCTTTCCAGTTAACCTTTCTTTTGTTGAGAGCATGATATGTTAAAGTCTTCTTTTTTGTTCAATTTTTGTTAATCTATCTTTTGTTAAGTTCATCTTTTGTTAAAGTAAACTATTGAGCTATATTTTTCTCCAACTGTGTTAATCATTTTTTTGTGTATTTTGCATGTCAAACTGATGCTGAGGAAAATTAAACCAAATCCACGGGAACCGAAATATGACTTTGAGTTCCTCCCACCTGAATTTCAGAAACATCTCAGGAACAGGTTTGAGACCTTGAACACTAATGAGCGAAGACCTAATCAGTGTGGGAGGATGTCAAATGTATCATCCAGGAAGAGTGCAAACTGTCATTACAAAGACACAAGAGGAAAAAAGACCAAAATGGATGTCAGAAGAAACTCTGAAGATTGCACTGGAGAGCAGAGAAGCCAAAGCACAAAGAAGAATTCAAGATACTAAAGAGCTGAACAGAAGATTCCAAAGGGCAGCACGGGATGACAAAGTAAAATATTACAATTAAATGTGCAAGGAGCTGGAGTCAGAAAATAAAAAGGACCAAATTTGTTCAGCATTTCTTAAGCTCAAGAAACTGAAGAACAAATTAAAACCTTGAGTTGCTATAATCAAGAATGCTTTAGGCAGAATATTAAATGATCCAGGAAGTATTAAAAGAAGATGGAAAGAATATACTGAGTCACTGCATCAAAAGGAATTGGCAGACACAGAAGAATTTCATGAAACAACATATGAGCAAGAGCTGATGGTGATGAAGGAAGAAGTTTAAGCTGCTTTGAAGTAAATAGCAAAAAAACAAGGCCCCAGGAATAGATGGTATACCAATTGACATATTTCAGATAACAGATGCTGCCCTGGACTTGTTCACCAAGTTGTGCCAAGAAATCTGGAAAACAACCACTTGGCCAACTGACTGGAAGAGATCTATATTCGTTCCCATCCTAAAGAAGGGTGACCCAACCGAGTGTGGAAACTATAGAACAATCTCATTGGTTTCACATGCAGGCAAGATTCTGCTGAAGATTATTCAAAAACGACTGGAACAGCACATCAGCAGAGAATTGCCAGAAGTCCAGGCTGGGTTTAGAAGGGGTCGTGGCACTAGGGATATTGTAGCTGATGTTAGGTGCATCTTAGCTGAAAGCAGGGAATACCAGAAGAATGTATATCTGTGTTTCATGGATTATGCAAAGACATTTGACTGTGTGGACCATAACAAACTGTGGCTGACTCTGAGAAGAATGGGAATCCCAGAACATTTAATGTGCTAATGTGAAACCTATACTTGGACCAGGAGGCAGTCGTCAGAACAAAGCAGGGAAACACTGCATGGTTCAAAATTGGGAAAGGTGTACGCCAGGGATGTGTCCTATCTCCATACCTTTTCAACCTATATGCAGAACATGAGGAGATGTGTGGCATCAGGATTGGTGGAAAATCTATTAATAATCTGCGTTATGCAGATGACACAACCCTGCTTGCTGAAACTGAGGGGGACCTTAAACGCTTGTTGTAGAAGGTCAGGACTGCAGCCTTCAGTATGGATTGAGGCTTAATGTCAAGAAGACAAAGATTCTCACCACTGGACCAATTGGCAGCATCAGGATGGATGGTGAAGAGATTGAGATTGTTTGACAACTTTAGTTTGCTTGGCTCCACAGTCAACCCTCTTGGTACCAGCAACCAGGAAATGAAAAAATGTATTGCGATCTGAAACAGATGAGGGAGTGAATAATATAAAAGCAATGTATGATAGGGTATTATGGTCATCACAAGAGTCAACAATTAAGGTTGCATAGTGGTATGTACTTGGGGCGGTGGGAAGGGTGAGGGGGATTGTGTACTGGGGAAGGAGTGTTTCTTTTACTTTTGAAAGAGAGGAGCGAACTGGGGGGGAGGGCTGGGGGGGGAGAAAGGTGCAGCAATGAATGAATGGAAATCCAAAATCTCTGTAAATGCCCATTAAAATTATTTTTAAAAAATTTTTTTAAAATGTATTGCGATGAGAAGGTCTGCTGTTAGAGACCTCTCCAGGGTACTGAAGAGCAATGGTGTCACTCTGGAGACTAAGGTGCATCTGATACAGGCTATGTCTTTGCAATCACTTGTTATGCATCAGAGAGTTGGACAATGACTAGGGAGGATAGACGGAGAATTGATGCCTTTGAGCTGTGGTGCTTGAGAAGAGTATTGAATGTACCCTGGACTGCCAAGAAAACAAACAGATTCAACCTGGAGAGGGTTAAACCAGGCTGCTCCTTGGAGGCAAGGATTCCGGGGCTTCATCTGACATACTTTGGACATGTTGTAAGGAGGGACAGGTCCTTGGAGAGGGACGTCATGCTTGGGAGGGGAAGGCCCTCTCTGAGGTGGATTGATTCAGTGACTGGGTTAATCAGAATGGGTGTGTCAGAGGCGGTAGGATTAGCACAG
The DNA here is from genome assembly GCF_000299155.1 of Elephantulus edwardii. NCBI lineage: Eukaryota > Metazoa > Chordata > Mammalia > Macroscelidea > Macroscelididae > Elephantulus > Elephantulus edwardii. The sequence continues at coordinate 324,427 of NW_006399994.1, forward strand.
GATAGAGCAGGGTTTAGGGCCGTTGTACATAGGGTTGCTATGAGTTGTGAGCGACTCGACAGCACATAAAAACAACAACAACATCATCTGATGTTGACCAAGGTTATGTCTTGGTCTATTATGCCTGTAATCATTATATAGTATATATATTATGGTGCTTTCTTATTTTTTTATGGTGCTTTTTATTTAAAAGTCTATTTTATCAGAGATTAGTATTGTCACTGCTGCTTTTTTATAGACACCATTTACTTGGTATACATTGTTATGGCCTTTCATTTTTAGACTCTTTGTTTCTTACATGGTTTCTTGTAAGCAATATATTGATGTGGTTTGGTTTTTTAAATCCATTCTTCCACTATCTTTCTCTTAATTAGTGCATTTAATCCATTGGCATTAAGTGTGATTATGGACAGGCCGGGTTTTATTGCTGTCATTTTGCTGTGTTTCTTTTTCTGTTGTTTTTAGTTACTATGCTCCATCCACTTTCCTTCGGTGTCTCTGTGTGAAGGACTTCCCTTAGAATTTCTTGTAGAATTGGTCTTGTTTTCACAAATTCCTTATGTTTCTGCTTTTCTGAAAATTATTTCATCTCAGCATATTTGATGGACAACCTTGCTGGGTACAGGATCATCTCATGCAGCCTTTTCTGTATGCTATCCCATTGACTTCTTGCTCACATATTTTCTGCTGAACAATCAAAAAATAATCTAATTGATTTTCTTTTGTAGGTGACTCTTTTTTTCTCTCTTGTGCTGCTTTTAGTATTTTATCCTTATCTCTGATTTTGGAGAATTTGACTATGATAAGTCTTTTCTCTTGGGGTCTGGTCTGTTTGGAGCTCTCTGAGCTTTTTGACTGTGCTTATCTTCATTGTTCACAATTCCTGGGAAGTTCCTTCTGGTACCTCTTCCACAGTTTTATCAGTGCTTTCCTTGTGCCCTCCCTCTTTTGGAATTGCAGAACGTACATGTTCTTCCTGTTCATGTCATTCCACAGGATTCTAAAGTTTTTCCTTTTCCTTCTGTCTCCTTGCTCTTTTTTCTTCTATTATATTCCCAATGAGGTTCTTGTCTTCCAGCTCACTGACTCTAAGTTTCATTGCTTCTGTTCTGCATGTTTTCTCCTCTGGCTTGTTAGAAATTTCTTCCATTTCAGTCTTGCTATTCTGGATTGCATTTGCATGCATTTTTGTTATTTCCAGTACTGTGTTTCCCAATACTACCTTCTCTGTTCTGTGGTGATTTTTAAAATTTCTTCTACCTTTTTATCTACAGGGAGCTCTGGTGACCTAGAGGCAAGATGCTGCACTACAATCCCAAAGGCATGCAGTTTGAAGCCACCAGCTGCTCCACAGGAGAAGGATGGACAATCTCCTCTGTGGGATTAACTACCGCCGAAAAACCATTTGTAGGTTAGCTAGGGGTCGTTCTGACTCAACGGCAGACTACAACAACAATCTTTGTATCTATTGTTCCAATTTTTTCTTCTATCATTTTCAGTTTCTTCAGGAGTTGTTCATGTTCTTCCACGTCAATGTATTTCTTCTATTTCCCCCCCACACACACACACACACGTCTCTGGGGTATTTGCTTTCTTTGTGGCTTCCATCTCTTCCTCCCTCATTTAGACCTTCTTTAGTACCTGTTCATATAGCTCCATGTCAATATATTTCTGCTGTCTCTGGGGTATTCACTGGGTCTACAGTAAGTTTTGCTTTTTTTTAGTAGAAGGCTTCATTTGGTTTTTCACTATGAATGAGGCTACTGCTGCTTTCTTTCTTTTTTTCCTTTTTTTGTTGTTTTTTTTTTAAATTTATTATTAATTTCAGTAAAAATTTACAGAGACTTTGGATTTCCATTCATTCATGTTGCACTTTCCCCCCTTCCCCCTCTCCCCCCAGGACACTATCCTCTTGTAAAAGTAAAAGAAAAATTGTTTCATTGTTTTACAAACCCTCCCCCAGGAGAGCTCACTTTACCATGGAGCCTTAGCTCTTCACTCTTGTCATGACAAAAATACCTAATCACATATCCCTTTTAAACAGTTTTCTCCCTCATCAGTTTTAATGCAGTATACATTATTGAACCCATCTTTCTCAGTCTCCCCCCCCAAGCCCGATGTCAGTCCTGTATTACAACAGTGGCACCATGAAGTATTTGTCCTTTTGTGACTGAGATACTTCACTCAGCATAATATCCTCCAGGGTCACTCATTTTTAATTATATTATATGAGTTCCTTGTTTTTCAATGCCGCGTAGTATTCCGTGTGAATATACCACAGCTTCTCTATCCATTCGTTTATTGATGGGCACTTAGATTGTTTCTAACTCCTCGCTTTTGTGAACAAAGCTGCAATAAACATGGGTATGCACATATCTGCTTGGATGTCAGTATATGAAGACTTTCTTATTATGTGTTAGACTGTTTCTGCTGTGTTTGCTTAGCTTGATGATACTTCTTTAACTCTATGAAGCTATTGATTAGTTGCAGGCTTAAGGTGTTCAGTATATGGGGCAAGGGGGTAACTCAGTCTATCAGAAGTCCTTTCAGGGCCTGTGCAGCAGGAAAGTTTGTCTTTTTTATGGTCCTTCAGGACCTCTCTGGTCTGTAGTGCAGTCCTGTGGCAATCTTGACTGAGTGTGGCCTACTTCTCCTAAAGTCTTTCATAGTTCTTGGTGGTCCATGGTCCAGTGGAGAGACCTGATTCCCCAGCTGAAGCTGTTGCTCTTCCCGGGAATTGCAGGCAGCTTCCTCCCTCACATCTCAGTGTACCCCTCTATGGGAGAAAAACTCTCACCTGATTGTGGCCCCATCTCCTAAATTCTATTCCCTAACTCCACATATTTAAGAAAATTATTATGTCAGAAATAAGATCATCTCATATTACATGAAGTCCAAGTATTGTATTACATGCAAAAGAGGTCCCTGAATCCTCCAAACTTCTCTTGGCAGGAAATAAGCTAAGAAAACTCTCCAATAATATGCACATTCTCCTTATAAGGAAAAGGAGATATAAGTTAATGGAGTGGTACCAATAACCCAAAAAGTGAACCCAAAAGCCACTGAGAATCATTCTGGGAAAGAATAGAACTGACTAATGACACTTGTTGACAATGCTTTGTGGAAAATAAGGCCTCCTAACAGTAACCAAATGAGTCAATAATCTTAGAGGTATTTCTGGCAAACTCAATCAAGCTTTCAGATAACCATCGATTCAGCAGAAATCTTACCTGCAACCAGAATAACCAGGTTAAATTATGTCTACATTCCTGACCTACAAGAATCTGTGTAAGATAACAAATATTTCTTTTTGGTTTGTACCCATGGTCTGAGAGAAGTATTTCTTACTGGTTTACCATGGGTATTTACCAATTAATAATCATGGTTTATCCCTGATTTGAGCATAATTTTTTATTCAGCAATATATAACTAACATAAATTCACAGCTGGGAGTTGACTCTGACTATAATGACCCATAAGTTTCTGTAAATTTTTTTTTTCACTTTTTAAGGTGTGCACTTTTATTCAACTGGTCTCACGTCAGTGTACAGGTAAAGCCCTGGCTGCCTCCACATCTCAGCCACCCCAGGGAGACCAAAAGCCTTCATATTTCTAGAGTTGAGGGAAAAGGACAAAGGGCCCCAAAAAAGTAGGGCCACTAATGGCTATTGAAAAAAAACAAAAACTAAAGAACAAGTATTAAGGTGGAAGATTTTTTAACAAAAACCTGGTTAAGGTATAATTTACATAAAAGCAATGCTCCCTACCACCCCTGTCCATTCGTGGACCCGGGTGAGGGATGGGGCTTTTCTGCTTAGGGGAAGAGAGAGGCTTCTGGAAAGGCAGGAGCTTCCTGTCACACTGCCATGTTGATTATTTGGAATGACTATTTAAAAAAAAAAAAAAGAGAACAATGTACAATCAAAGTCCTGGGCCACATT
>NW_006399994.1:328597-338340 GCF_000299155.1 Elephantulus edwardii
CGATGGAGGGGCCAGACTCGTCGTACTCCTGCTTGCTGATCCACATCTGCTGGAAGGTGGACAGGGAGGCCAGGATGGAGCCACCGATCCACACGGAGTATTTGCGCTCAGGAGGAGCGATGATCTTGATCTTCATCGTGCTGGGGTCCAGCGCTGTGATCTCCTTCTGCATCCTGTCGGCGATGCCTGGGTACATGGTGGTACCGCCAGACAGCACTGTGTTGGCGTAGAGGTCCTTGCAGATGTCAACATCACACTTCATGATGGAGTTGAAGGTAGTTTCATGGATGCCACAAGACTCCATGCCGAGGAAGGAGGGCTGGAAGAGTGCCTCGGGGCAGTGGAAACGCTCATTGCCGATGGTGATGACCTGCCCATCGGGCAGCTCGTAGCTCTTCTCCAAGGAGGAAGAGGAAGCCGCTGTGGCCATCTCCTGCTCGAAGTCCAGGGCAACGTAACAGAGTTCCTCCTTGATGTCACGCACAATTTCCCGCTCAGCCGTGGTGGTGAAGCTGTAGCCTCGCTCGGTGAGGATCTTCATGAGGTAGTCCGTCAGGTCCCGGCCAGCCAGGTCCAGACGCAGGATGGCATGGGGGAGGGCGTACCCCTCATAGATGGGCACAGTGTGGGTGACCCTATCGCCAGAATCCATCACAATGCCAGTGGTTCGGCCAGAGGCATACAGGGACAGCACGGCCTGGATGGCGACGTACATGGCAGGGGTGTTGAAGGTCTCGAACATGATCTGGGTCATCTTCTCCCAGTTAGCCTTGGGGTTCAGGGGGGCCTCCGTCAGCAGCACAGGGTGCTCTTCGGGGGCCACACGCAGCTCGTTGTAGAAGGTGTGGTGCCAGATCTTCTCCATGACGTCCCAGTTGGTGACAATGCCGTGCTCGATGGGGTACTTGAGGGTCAGGATGCCTCTCTTGCTCTGGGCTTCGTCTCCCATGTAGGAGTCCTTCTGGCCCATGCCCACCATCACGCCCTGTGCCGAGGGCGCCCCACGATGGAGGGGAAGACAGCCCGGGGGGCGTCGTCGCCCGCGAAGCCGGCCTTGCACATGCCGGAGCCATTGTCGACCACGAGTGCAGCGATGTCATCATCCATGGTGAGCTGGGGGTGGCGGGTGTAAACCTGTGGCGGTGACTATGCGAAGAGGCCTGTGCTCCGGGGCGGACGAGGTGTCGGCTGTCAGTTTCTGTAAATCTTAATGAGAGGAGACTACTTGTCTTTCTCCCATAGAGTGCCTTGTGGATTTGAATTTCCAACCTTTTGGTTAGCAGACCAACCCAGTTTACTATGCCACTTTCCTTAAGTGACTAATATGTCGTTGTTGTTTTTAGGTGCCATTGAGTCAAGTGTGATTTATAACAATCTTGTGAATAGCCAACCTGAACCCTGCCATAGCCTGTGTCATCATCTCTGACACACTAGAGTCCTTTGCTGAAGTCATTGTGTTAATTCATCTCCTTGGAGGTCTTCATTACTTTCACTGACCCTCTATCTTTCCAAGCATGCTGTCTCTTTCCAAGGAATATTCTCACCTAGCTGCATGTACATCTTTGCTTCCAAGGAGCCCTCTGGCTGCATTTCCTGAAGATGTATCTGTTTGTTCTTTGGCAGCCCATGGGATATTCAGTGCTCTACTCCAACACCGCAACTCAAAGGCAAAAATCTTTCCTCTGTCGTCCTCAGTATTTGTTCAGCTTTTTAGTGCATAGCAGGTTATTAAGAAGACTATGGCCTTAATGAGATACACCTTAGTCTTCAAACTTACATCATTGCTCCTCAGCATTCTGGAAAGTTCCCTGACAGCAGACTTGCCCAGTAGAATATATCTACTGATTTCTTTTTGTTTTTGTTGTTTGGGGTGGGAATTGTTTTTATTTTTTTTTATTTTTCATTTTTGCATATTTCCCCCTACTTCCTTCCTCCTCCACTAGCCCACCCCACAAGGCACCCACTGTTCCAGACTGTTCTCATACATATAATGTATAATCATATATGCCTTTCAAACAGTTCTACTGCAGTGTCTATCCACTATCTATCCGTTCTTTCTTCATTTCCTCTCCAACTCCCTCTATGTCTATCCTATTTTATAACAATGGTGTTATGCAGTATTTATCCTTTTGTGACTTAGATATTACATAAGCATAATGTTGTCCTCATGGCTCCCCAATGTTGTAAAATGTTTTACTATTTCATTGGTTTTTCCAGTACAGCATAGTGTGGAAATACCACAGTTTTTCTATCCATTTGTTTATTGATGGACAGTTGAGTTTCTTCAATCTCTTTGCTATTATGAATAATGCAGCAATAAACATGGATCTGTATACATCTGTTTGAGCTGTGGCTCAGGTTTCTTTAGGATATGTTCCCAGCAGTAAATTGCTGAATCAAATGGTATTTCTATTTCCAACTTTCTGAGAAAGCACCAGACTGCTTTCCATAGTGGTTGTACCATTTTATATTCCCACCAGCAGTGAATAAGAGTTCCAATCTTTCCAAAACCTTGTCAGCATTTGTTGCTTGCTGCCCTGTTGAACTTTGTTACTGTTGCTGGGATGTCTCCTGATTTTCTGACAATCAATTAACCAGGACTGATTGTTAATCCAAGCAAGATGAAATCACTGACATCTTCAATACTTTCTTCATCTATCAAAATGTTGACTGTTGGTTCTGTAGTGAAGACCTTTGATTTCCTGATGTTGAAATGTAACAAATACTGAAGACAGTAGCACTTGATCTTCTGCAGCAAGTATTTCATATCCCCTTGACTTTCAGCAAGCAAAATTCCATCTGCATAACGTAAATTGTTGAGGCTTCCTATAGTCCTGATGCCACATTATTTTTCACAGAGTTTGGCTTCATAAATTATTTGCTCAGTATACAAATTGTATAGTATACGGGGCAAAGATACAACCCTGATGCAGACCCTTCTTTATTTTAAACCATGTTCTGTTTGGACAATAGCGTCTTTGTCTAGGTGTAGATTCCAAATGAGCACAATAAAGTGTTCTTGAGATTCTCGTTCTTAACTTAAGCCATTATTTGTTATGATCGACACAGTCAAATGCCTTTGCATAGTCAATAAAATCCAAGTAGACATTCTTCTGGTATGCTCTGCTTCCAGCCAGGATCATCTGACATCAGCAGGGATTTCTCTGATGCCATGGCCTCTTCTAAAACCAACTTGAACTTCCAGTAGTTCTATGTCAATGTGCTTTTCTGTTATTGAATGATCTTCATCAATTGTTTTGCTTACATGAGATATTAATGACAGTGCTTAGAAAATGTTGTTGTTGTTGTAATTGATATTATTATGTCCCATCAAGTACACTCAGAGTGACCCTATGTACAGTAGCTCTAAACCCCTATCTAGAGCCAGTCTTGCTTTCTCTGACACACCTACCTGTATTAGATACTGTGTAACTGTTATGTGTAACCATTGCTGAGAAAAAGGAAATAAATCATACAGCAACAATGAATACAGTCAAATTCCAAGTATGTCAATAATTAGCTGCAAAAAAAACCTCTTAGACTATGTCTCATAAGCTTTTGTCAAAAGGAAATGTTCGCTTTTAAAATAATCATAATATTTCTTCTGTGCAGACATATAGCACAAAGAAGAAGAAAATAGAAGGAGTCTTCATTTCACTGTTGACTAGTGTTGAATATATATTAGCTGAATGTGCAAGGTGAGTCCCAAATATATGGGAGTGGTACTGAAAACATATCATAATTCAGGCTACTATATAGGAGGTAAGGTTCATCACTTTCTCATTATACTTCCTTACTTTTTTAGGCGAAAAGGTATCTTTGTTGCCCTTTTGATTTTCTAAGATTATATGGAAGGAACAAATACAGTGGTAAAAGTGATAAAGCCAAGAAAGTCTATGTTCTTTTTATGCGTTTAGAAACATTCTTTCAGCAGAAGTAGTTTAGATGCTAGTTCCCCAGATAACTAATACATTTACATCATTCGGAGCAGCCAGCAAGGAAAATATAATATTACAATCACATTGAGCTCACATTCACAGATTTGGCCCTGGTGTTCTCCAGAGAAGTTTGTGTCATTGTCTGAAAATTGCTAAGGTAAATTGCTACCCAGAGGTTACAAAACTGTTATTATTGTTTTACTTCTGCTAAAGCCCAACACAGCTGCTAAGGACTTATCCTCTAAGCTGAAAAATTACCATCTCAGGCTTGTGTTCAGCTGCAAGCAACAAAACCACTACTGGAAATGGCAGAAACACGTCTCTCGAGTGCAAAGGTGGTGGCTAGAAGTAAGTAACCCAGGATCCTTCTGGTTTCCTCTGCTTCCATCCTTAGACGTGGCCGCTGCCTCTCCAACGAAGCATCAGGGTCTCACTCCAAGAAGGATAAAGAGAAGCACAAGGGGAACAAAGGCAGAATGTGAGTGTCATATCTGTTCCTTTAAAAAAGCTTCTCAAGAAGCTATACCCAGAGATGCCCACTGTATCTCATTGGACAGGACATAGTGAATGTGTTCATTTTGTTATTTCCCCAATAGAAGAAAGCAGGGAGAAAAGCAATGTGAATGCCAATGGCGGCAGCACACTGCCTCAACCAAGGAATATGAACTACTGGCTTCAGATTCCTCTGATTCTGTTCTTCTGACTCAAGCATTTCTCTCCTCTTCAGAGCATATTGTTAATACTGGAAATCAGAAAAGATTGCTCAGCCCCTCCTCTTTCTCAGTAAAACAATGCAGCAGATTTGCCTGTAGAAAACAGATGCCTTGGGAATGACTTCCCTGGGTGTCAAACCTGTCCTCTCAGCAGCAAAGGTGATTATTTTCCTTAATTACCATTGCTTCGCATCTTGTTCTGTGAGCTGTCAGCTTCTTAATTTAGTTGATGACTTTCCACAATCACTTTAGATTTATTTGGTACCTAATTTACTTAACATAGCTTTTGCTGTGAGAGTTAATCAAAGGCCCCAAAACTCTTAATAAGCTCAATATTTTACAGTGAATACTACCCTGAGGAACGCTTTATGAAAATGACGACAAGGCACACAGTCTTTTGCTTTCAGAATCAATAAGTTACCGACTAATGAATTAAGAATGTCTTGAACTTGTACTCCACTAAGGGCTCGTGTAGCAGAAGCACAAATGAGTATTTGTAAATATAGCTGGGTTTAGCGGAACATTTTAAGTAATCTCTAGTCTTATAAGTAACAACTGAAGAGCATATACCTTTCAATAATTAAAACTGTTTTGACTTTACCACTATGTCAACTATTTCTTTTGAGATAAAATGAATTCACTTTTAGGTTTTTACTGTTCTTGACATTTGGTATTAGTGGAAATCAAAGAGGTAGTCCAAAAGTTTTTGTTTTGGTTTTTTAGTATCTCTCTCCATAAACCAAGTAGGAATGAGTTCAAACACAGGGCCCATCTGTGTCTTATTTCCAACACAGGATCAGAAATGCAAATGGAGATGAGCAAAAATCCCAAACCAAATCTGCTGCTGACTACTCCATCCCAGCTCACAGAGTTCCTAGAGGGCAGGGTAAGCCTGCCCACTGAAGTTTCCATGGCTATAATCTTTTGAAGAAATAGATTGCCACATCTTCCTCCCTTGGAGTAACTGATGGGTTCAAACTGCCAACCTTTCCATTAACAGGCAAGTCCTTAAACATTGCATTACCAGGATTCTTTGCCAGAAGAGCATGTTGTTGTTGTTGAGTACCATCGAGTTGGAACTGACCCATAGCTGACCCTTCAGTGAGTTTTCAGAGGTGGTAGATCACTCAGGAGGCGATTGTCTATATTTCTTCCATAGAGCATCTCGTGTATTCAAACTGCATGCCTTTAGGTTGAGAGGACAGCTCCTTACCACTAGACCACCAGACCTAGGAAAGTATGAGACTGACATACTGTGTCAATTTCAGCTCATAGTAACTCTATTCTTCAATCTTCTGCAACAAGTGCTCAAAGTCCTCCTAAAAGAAATACAGCATTTGAGGAAAGTGTATCCACAAAAGCTACAGCCTTCAATATGGATTGCATCTCAACTTTAAGAAAACAAAGATCCTTACCGCTGAACATCATGATAGATGGAGAAAAGATTGAAACTGCCAGTGACTTTATTTTACTTGTTGTTGTTGTTATGTGCTGTTGAGTTGTTTGCGACTCATAGCAACACTATGTACAACAGCCCTAAAACCTGCTCTGTCCTGTGCCAATAGCACTGTCTCCAACACTCCCATCCCGATTACCCCAGTCGCTGCATCAATCCACCTCATAGAGGGCCTTCCCCTCCTGCTCTGTCCCTCCACCCTCCCAAGCATGACACTGCTTTCCAAGGACCGGTCACCCCTTACAATATGTCCAAAGTATGTCAGATAAAGCCTCAGAATCCTTGACACCATTGGTACCAGCAGTCAGGAAATCAGAAGATGTATTGCACTGGGGAAGTCTGTCTTAGGGACCTCTCCAAATTATTGAGGAATAATGATGCCAGTTTGAGAACTAAAGTGTGTCTGATTCAGACCTTGGTCTTTTATATCACTTGTTGTGCATCTGAGACCTGGAAAATTAATAAGGATGACAGAAAAATTAATGCATTTGAGCTGTGATATTAGAGAAGAGCACCGAACATCCCATAGACAGCTAAAAACCCCCAAATATTTGTTGGAGAAAATACAGCTAGAATACTCTTTGGAGGGGAGGATAATAAAGCTTCACCTCACATACTTGGGGCATGTTGCTAGGAGGGGCTATTTCTTGGAGAGGGACATGATGCTCAGAAAGGCAGAGGGTCAGTGAAGGAGAGGAAGGCCTCCTACCAGGTGGATTGACATGGTGACTGCCGCCATGGGCTCTAATGCATCAGGATGTGAGGCTGGCACAGGATAGCACAGGGTTTAGATCTGTTGTTCATAGATAGGGTCGCTATAGGTTATACTCAAGTCAATGGCATCTAACGACAACAAAAGTGGCATTATACAATAGAGCAGAACTGCTCCATAAGATTTTCTAGGCTGTGACATTTATAGAGAGGAGCCATCCTGGTTCAGTGGACACTCAGCTGCTGACCTAAGACAACTGTTCAAACCCACCAGTCACACTGTGGGAGAAAGACATAGCAACCTATTTTTATAAATATTCCCTCTTTGCCTATATGGTTGCTATGAACGGAATCAATGTAGTGGAATCTTTATGCAAACAGATTACTTCATCTTTCTCTTCCGGCATGGCTGACTGGTTCACACAACCAATCTTTCTGTTGGCAACTAACTGTTTAACTACTGCGTCAGCAGGACTTCTAAAATTATGTTTCTATATGAAAGTTATTTTCATAGTGATGAGGCACAAAACAAAAAGGGACAAGATAGAAATAGGCAGTATTTGTACTAGTAGGTAGACTATGCTTGTGGAAAGGCTGACGATTTTGTTTCTTCTATGCAGTAAAAGATTTGTGGAAAATCTGGGATCAATAGAAGTGAGAGAGTATTTTTTTAAGGCAGTGAAATGATCCTGTATGATACTCTTGTTGTTGTTGTTGTTGTGAGCCATCGAGTTGCCTGTGAATCATAGCAACCCTATGGACAATAGCTCTGAATCATGTCCTATCCTGAGCCAGTCTCACTGACTCCAACACACCTACCCCCATTACCTCACTTACCATTTTAATCCATCTCATCTGGGATTTTCCTCTCCTGCACTGTCCCTCCACCTTTCTAAGCATGATGCCTTTCTCAAAGAGCAGGTCCCTCCTGGCCACATGTTCCAAGTATATGAGCTGGAGCTTCAAAATCCTAACCTCCAAGGAGTGACTTGGTTTCACCCTCTCCAAGACAGACCTATTTGTTTTCTTGGGGGTCCATGGTGTGTTTAAGACTCTTCTCCAGCCTCACAATCAGAAAGCATCAAGTCTTCTTCTGTCATCCTTCGTCAATAGCAAGTAATTACAAAGACCATCATTGCTCTTTAGCACTTTGGAGAGATCTCTGGCAGCAGATTTCCCCAGTGCAATTAATCTTTTGATTTCCTGACTGCTGGTGAAAGTATGCATCTGTCAAAAGTCATGTGAACCCCTAGAGAAGGTTTCTAAATACAGGTGGGATATATTCAAGGTTATGTTTTGGCTTTTGTGAGGTTATTTTCATTTCCTTCAGCTGAAAGAAGAGAAAACTTGAAGAACTGACTGATGGTAATAAAAAAACTCCAGACTTTAGTATAATTACACCTCAGTATAAAGCAACATTCTCAAACCAGAACAATAAGCAACATCATGATGAACATAGAATAGATTAGAGTTGCCAAGGATTTGATTTTATTTGGATGTATAATCAACATCTTTGGAAGCAGCAGTCATGAAATCAAGTGATGCATTGCATTGTGTATATTTGCTGCAAACTCAACTTAACTCATTGCTATTGAGTCATAAGAGACTCATAGCTGAACCTCCAATGGGTTTTCAGAGGCTATAAGTTTCATGGGAGGACATTGCCTATCTTTCTCCCATGGAGACTCTGGTGGATTTGAATCACGTGCTTTTGGGTTGGCAATAAAACTCCTTGCCAATAGACCACCTCTTTAGGGTACTGAAGAACAAGTATGTTACTATGAGGATTAAGGTACAACTGATCCGAACCATGATATTTCTCAATTGCCTCATATGCATGAAAAATAAGACAATGAAAGGAAGGTTGAAGAAAATGGATGTTCTTTGGATTAGGGTACTGACAAGCAATATTGAATACGACTGGATTTCCAGAAGAACAAACAAATCTGTCTTAAAACAAGGGTAGCCATAATTATCTATAGATTGGAGGATGGTAGGACTTTTCTCACAAATTTGGACATGCCATCAGGAGTGGCCAGTCTGCCAAAGAACATCATGCTTCATAAAGACCATCTAAAAAGAGGAAAACTCTTAGTGAGATGAGCTTACACAGTGGTCACAACAATGAAATCAAATAGGGTGACAGTTGTGAGGATGGACAGGATTAAGCAACATTTTGTTCTATTACATATGTTGTTAGGTTCCATCAAGTCCAGAATGACAAACAAAACCCTCCTCTATCCTGTGCCATCTTCACCATCTCTGAAACACTCAAGTCCATTGCTGAAGTCACCAGATTAATCCATCTATTTGTCGATCTTCCTCTCTTTTGCTGAATCCTCATCTTTCCAAGCATGACGTTCCTCTCCAATGAGTAGCCTTGCCTAGTACATGTCTGAAGTATGAAAGACGAAGCTTTGCGATCTTTGCCTCCAAGAAACACTCCAACTGCACCCTCTGAAAGACATATCTGTTTGTTAGAAGTGACTCAACAGCCAGCTTCCTTTGTTACAAGCTTGTGCAAATCAATGAGCAAGTACTTGAAGAGATGGTAGCATTTCCCTGAACTTCTAATACTTTACACAGGGAAAGTAATGGTCACCATGTTATCACTACATTGGTTTCCTTTCTGCAAAATTGAGCCGATCCTTTCTGAAGATATAACAACCTGGAAAACACTAGGACTGTGATAGTTCTGCTCTGCTCTAAAGAGTCACTTTGAGTGGAATAAACTTGACTGAACAGCACATGTCAGTTTTCTGATTGCCTCATACTCCTCTAAGGCTGATACCACAGTGGGCATGTGGTTAAGGGTCTGTTTACTTAACTGAAAAATGCATCATTGTGAAAATTGCAAAACATGTCATGGATTAATTTGTGTAACAATTGTTAAATTGGAACCCAATTTTTTGTTAAAACTTTAAT
>NW_006399994.1:338440-362885 GCF_000299155.1 Elephantulus edwardii
GTTGATTTCACTAGGGAGAAGAGTAGAGGTGCCTTTGGCCATGAAGTTCTGGTTTGGAGGTCTGACAGTTATGAAGCCTGCCTGAGATTTATTGACTATGTTGTGAATTAGAACCAACTTATTGCTGACCCTCAAGTGGGTTTTCAGAGGTAGTAAATCACACAGGAGGAGATTGCCCAGTCTTTTTCCATGGAGCAACTGGTGTATTTGAACAATATGCCTTTGGGATTGCAGTGCCACTTCTTACAACTAGGCCACCAAGGCTCCCTAAGTCCCCAAGATTTATTGATGTTGTTACGTGCAGTTGAGTTGCCTGTGACTCATAGCGACCCTATGTACAACAGCTTTAAACCCTGTTCTTTCCTGTGCCAATCTTACTGTCTCTGACACATCTACCCCTATTATCCTAGTCATTGAATCAATCCATCTCATTGAAGGTCTTCCTCTCCTGCACTGTCCCTCCACCCTTCGAAGCATGCTATCCCTCTTCAAGGACTTGTCCCTCCTTGCAACATGCCTAAAGTATGTCAGACTAAGCTTCAGAATCCTTGCCTCCAAGGAGCAGCCTGGTCTAGTATTTCTTTATTTATAGGATTATTTTAGATTTAGTTATATATTTTCTAAATTATTTTATATTTATTTATAGGATTCTAAATGTATCTGTTTGAAAAGTAATCTGCTTTGAGGTAGATTTCTTTACCAGTTGTCATTGACTCTGGCAACCCAATGTGTGCGAGATTAGAATTGTGCTCCATACATAGTTTTTAATGGGTGATATTTTGGAAGCAGATGTCCAGGACTTTCTTCTGAGGTATCTCTGGATGGATTCCAAACTCCAGAAATTTGGCAAATGAGCATGTCCACCACTGGCACCAACCACAGACTTCTTTACCTTAAACCTGGGTGATATATTAATTTGTTACAAAAAAAAAGAATGTAATTGGTTTCTCTTTCTCACTTTGCCTATTATTATCTCTTTGTGATTTATATTCCTCTAAGAAGTGTAAGCAGAGGTTTATATTTTGTTCCATTTACAGAGACAATTTTCCCTTCTATTGAAAAGAACAGAATAAATATGCAATAAAACAAGTGGTTTTGTGAAGTGAGCAAACTAATGATAGCTGTTGTCTCGTAAAGTGACCCCTTCTCCTCTTATAATGTACATAAATAACATTACCAAAGCAAATTTATATTTTACACTTTTAATCAGAGACTTACACATACATAATTTATATGAGTACATGTATTTGTGAATTTTTATGAACTCTACAACCAAACTAGAAATAGACTTCATGTAGCTTTATGATCTACTCAACACAATTGACTGCTTAATTATGCAATAATTCTTTTTACGTGTTAGTTAGAAAGCCCTTAGAAGTTTAAGATCATATTCTAAAATGTTTTTCATGACCTCCAGAAGACTTAGTATACTTTAAATACATAAAAGGTGCTCAAGAAATACTTCTTCTTATAGTTTATTTCAACACTATAGTAATCTTAAGGTTTTAGCAATGGCTGAAGAAATAAGGATAAGGGGTTTGGTAAAGAGCTGAAAATTCCATGTGGAAGAAAATGATAACATCTGCAGTTCAGGATGAGGATTCTGCTGGTAAATTGGAGATTGAAACAAAGAACAAATGAAGTGGAGAGGATGACAACTCAGAAGATATTTAAGAAGCAGTGAAATAGATAAGATGGGAAAATGCATAAATAATGGCAATAGTAAGGGAAATTAAAAAGATAATACAATTCAAGAGCTACAATCAACATAGATTAATAGGGGTGGGGAAGAAGGAATTTGCAGTGGCCTTTTAAGGAGCTGCACTGCAATCCCAAAGGCATGCAGTTCAAATCCACCAACTGCTCTGCAGGAGAAGATGGATAATCTCCCGTGTAATTAAAACTGCCTCCAAAAACTGTCTGGAGGATCAGCTGTCAACGTTGGATTAACATAATGGTCTATATATAGATAGATATGCATAGACCAAGAACAGAGTTGTCAGAAAAGAACAAAGGAACACTGCATGGTTTAAAATCAGGAAGTGTGTCAATGCTATATTCTTTGTCTATGCCTATTCAACTCATATACCAATAAAGTATTTCAAGAAGTAGAGCTATAGAGGGGTGAGGATGGGTAGGGATGAAACCACAGGGTTGCATAGTTTTGTATGTGGAGGGAGGGGGTGAAAGAAATGGGAAGGAGCTGGCGGAAACCTGAAAAGACTAGGTAATGATCAGCAAGGTCCAGTAGTGATTGATTTTATAAAGCATAATGCATTAGAGATAGAAGGAGAATTGATGCCTTTGAGCTGTGGTGCTGGAGAAGGGTATTGAATATACCATGGACTGCCAAGAAAACAAACAGATTCATCCTGGAGAGGGTTAAATCAGGCTGCTCCTTGGAGGCAAGGATTCTGGGGCTTCGTCTGACATACTTTGGACATGTTGCAAGGAGGGACAGGTCCTTGGAGAGGGACATCATGCTTGGGAGGGTGGAGGGATGGCGTAGGAGGGGAAGACCCTCTATGAGATGGATTGATTCAGTGACTGGGGTAATCGGGATGGGTGTGTCAGAGGTAGTGCGATTGGCACAGGATAGAGCAGGGTTTAGGGCTGTTGTACATAGGGTTGCTATGAGTCACAAGGACTCGACGGCACATAACAACAACAACAATGCATTAGAATGATTGTATGAAACACAACATGAATGAAGAATAGCATGAAACACAATGTGTACAAACTTTGTGACAAAATCAACATAAAATTTAAAAAAGAATAAACATTGAGAGGGAATAAAAGAAGTTGAGCCATATAAGGAAGCATGTGGCTTTAGGATTTGAAGAAAACTCATCACCAACCTGTGCTATGCAGATGACCAACCTTCTTTTCAGCAAGTGAAGAAAAGTTGAAGCACTTACTGCAGAAAATCAGACTACAGCTTTGTTTGCATTACATTTCAACATCAAGAAAACAAAAATCTTCACCATTGGACTAATAGACAACATCATGAGAGATGAAGAAAAGATTGGAGTTTCAATTATATCCTTGTATTTGGATCCACAATCAACAAGCACGCCAACAGTGGTCAAGAAATCAGAGGGTGTGATGCACTAGGGAAATCTAGTACTATTGAGAGCCACTCCAAAGTGCTAAGGAATAAGGATATAATTTTAAAAACTATGGTGCACATGATTCAAGCCACAGTATTTGAAGTTGCTTCCTCTATGTATCTGAAAATTGGAAAATGAATAAGATAGACCGAATAGAATCAATGTCTTTGAACTATGGTGTTTGTGAAGGGCAGTGAATATCCTATGGACTGCCGTAAGAACAAGCAAGCTTGACAGAGAAAGTGCAAACAGGGTGCTCTGTAGAGGCAATGATGGTGAAACATTGTCTCACATATTTTGGGCATGTTTTCAGGAGCTTCCTTGGAAAAAAGACTACACACTAGGAAAGATGAAGGGTCATCAAAGCGGGAGGCAAGTCTCAAGGAGCTGGATTGACTCAGTGACTGGAACAATGAGTTCAAGCATGACAAAGAGCATGAGCATGTCACAGGACAGGGAAAGGTACAGCTGCTGTTCACAAGGTCACTGTAAGTTGTAGTCATCATGATAGCACCTACCTGAGAAAGGAGCCTCTGGGAGATGAGAGGCTTTGCAAGAATGTTTGAACTCCTAGGGAGAGAGAGGAGAGGCTCTGCAGTGCTTCCTTACCTGAAAAGCCAAGAAAGTCATAACTCTGTGAGAATGCTTCTTTTTAATACTGAATTAGAGAAGCTGTGACCTTGTAAGAATACTTGCTTATCTGGAAAGCCAGGACTTGTCCAAACTCACAGCTCTCTACCACGTTGAGACTGTAAAATGAACTCTGATGTTTAAAACCTACCAATGAGAGAGTACCATAAACTGTTTTTTTCATCTGTTTTCTACAAAAAGCCCAGAACAAAGCAGTTCAGGGAACACAGACATTTTGGATTTAGTTCTTGCTGGAGCTTCACTGGCTAAAATAAAAGCCTTTCCTCTTTAAAACTGAACGTTCATGTAATTTGTCTTACCTTCCTTCCCTCGAGTCTCCTCTTTCTGCAACAAACCAATGACAAACTAGATTTAGGCTTAAACACTTGCCTCATTTTCCAAAATAGGAATCAAAGGAGGCTGAAGAAGTTAGAGGCAGACATTTTGAGTATGGAGGCCAAATGTAAAATCACATGAAAATATACAGCTAGACATTTAAAATGTATAGGCTAAGCTCAGAGAGAAAGGAAGTTTTGACTCAGAACTTTCAGAAAAAGGATGGTAACTGAAGACACGGAGGATCTGTAATCAGTAATAGAACAACCAAGAAGTGTATAGAGATGGTGAGGAAAGAAGGAGCTTAGAATTTAAAGTAGGCTCATGACAGAACTTGGTAAAGGTTTACCATGAAGAGGAGGAAGAAAATTAAGGTGATAAACAGGAGACTATGGACACAAAGCTAAAACAAATGAAGATAAAACCAAAGATCTAAGGAAATGTTAAGAGAAAACAAATATCCAGGAAAAGGTAATCTAAAAGCCAATGATTGATTATTAGGATTCAGAGAAGCAGATTATCAGGTGATGACGTACAGAATGTGGCCATGGATACACTTGTGAAAAGAATTCTTGCATTAGGATTCTTTCCAAAGTCTCAAATGTTCTCTTCCTTTTAAAAAATTTGTCTTTTTATTCACGTCACCCTTCCCCCAGCATCTCACAATTCAGCCACAATCTCGCGCATGCAAACTCACTACATTTTTCTAACACAGCTTCTACTGTTTGCCTGTAAATGAGGGCAATAGGGACATGTTTGAAGAAGAGAAAATGAAACTATTTGTACATGAGACAGAGCAGCATCTTTGAAGACACAGCGAAAGTGGAAGGGGGGGAAAGGTATTTTCCAGACTTCTGTAAATGTTTACATTTTACACCATTTACTAATGATAATTATGTTTGCATGATTGTGGAAAAGGTTGACAGAACATACTTTACTGAATCAAAGCAATCTTATCTTGAACATTCATGTATATTTAGCCAGATGTTTAGCTATAGAAGGCAAAATGATAGTCCCACTACATTTGCACAGATCAGAACATAGTAGACAAGGTTAGACATTTTACCGCATGTACTATGAGGAATGGATGTGTGTCCTGGAAAAGAGAGCTTATGGGAGGAATGGCAAAATTTGGTCTTCAGCTCTTTCAAATTGAGAAATGTCCCTTTTTTATCCTTCAACGTGAGTTCTTATCACATTCCATTTTAAAATTAGCTATCTCATAAATGCAAAGTTCCACGGTATTATCAGGAATTTTACAGATGAAGAAAATGTTATTTCCATTAAGTCAGCCCAGAGTCATGGCACAATGGAATATGTACAATGAGAAAAACACCCAACAACTCTTGGTCATTTATTAATACAGTCTGCATGCTGTGCAAATTATTTTAAAAAGCTGAATTCTGTGCAGAAGAATGTGGCATCAGAAGGAGAAAGACTCATCCTTAATCTTCTGTAAGTTTCATCATTTAACATTCATCATGTAAGGTTCATCAGTAATCTTCTGTATGCTTGCTGAAAGTGAGGGCTTGAAATACTTGCTGCAGAAGATCAAGTATTGTATCCTTCAATATGGACTGTGACTGAATGTCAAGAAAATAATAATTCCCACCATTGTGCAAATAGGCTACATAATAGTAGATGGAGAAAAGACTGAAACTGTCAACAACTTCATCTTACTTGGATGCACAATCAATACAATTGGTACCATCAGTCAGCAGATCAGGAAATGTATTGCACTGGGAAAGTCTGAAGTCAAGGACCTCTCCAAATTACTGAGGGGCAATGATCTTAGTTTGAGGACTAAGGTGCATTTGATTCAGACAAGAGTCTTTTCAATCACTTACTATGCTGCTGAGAGCTGGACAATGAATAAGAATAACAGAAGAATCGGTGCCTATGAACTGTGGTGTTGGAGAAGAGTACTAAATATCCCATGTACTACAAAGAACAAATAGATATATCATGAAGAAAGTGTAGCCAAGAGTGCTTCTTGTAGGCAAGGATGATGAAGCTTTGGGCATATTTCTAGGAAAGGCTATTCCTTGGAGAAGATAATCAGCTTGGAAAGATGGAGGATGGAGAAGAGAAAGATCCTCAACCAGGTGGACTGACAACAACATAGTGACCTCAGTAATGGGCTTAAGTGTATCAGAGGTTATGAGCATGGCACAGGATAAGACAGGGTTCAGATCTGTTATTCATAGTGTCTCTATGAGTCATACTCAACTCAAAGGCACCTAGTAACAACAACAAACATTTCCTTACAATCTATCCTTATCAAAGACTTCAATCTGAAAGCAGAATAGCCTGACATGCTTACTGGTTCCCTCTCCCCCCAGTGGCATTTTTATTTAATTTTAATGAAAGTTTACAGAGATTTTTATTTCCATTCTTTCATTGTTCCACACTTTCCTCCCTGCCCACCCTTCCCCCAGCTCGCTTTTCTCTTTGAAAAGTGAAAAAAAAGGAAAAAATCTTTCATTGTTATACAATCTCCACACCCCCTCAGTCCACTCCACTATGCTGCTATCATTCTGAACTTTGTCATGTCAATAATACTTAATCATACATTCCTCCTAAATAGTTCTCTCCCTCATCTGTTTCAACACAGTGCACATTATTTATCCCATCTTAGTTTCCCACCAACTCTAATGTTAGTCCAGCTTTACAAAAGTGGCACTCTGTAGTATTTGTCCTTGTGTAACTGAGATATTTCACTCAGCATAACGTCCTCCAGGGTCACCCATTTTGTATAATATTTCATAAATTCCTTCTTTTTCAAGTCACCATAGTATTCCATTGTGTGACTATACCACAGCTTTCTTATCCATTCATTTGTTGATGGGCACTTGGGTTGTTTCCAACTCTTTGCTATTGTGAACAAAGCAACAATAAACACAGATGAGCATATATCTGCTTGGGTGGCAGTTCTGGTTTCCTTAGGGTATATTCCCAGTAGTGGAATTATTGGGTTAAGTGGTATTTCTATTTCAAACTTTTTGAGAAAACACCATTCTGCCTTCCATAGTTGTTGCACCATTTTATACCCCCACCAGTGCGATTGGCACAGGACAGAGCAGAGTTTAGGGCTGTTGTACAGAGGGTCACTATGAGTTGCAAGCAACTCGACGGCACATAACAACAACTAACAATGAATAAGAGTTCCAGTCTCTCTGCAACCTTGCCAGCAATTGTTTTTGGCTGTTCTGTTAAATGTTGCTATTCTTTTTTTTTTTTTAAATCAGGCATTTTTTTTAAGTTTTTTATTTTCTTTTTTTTTTATTAATCTTAATGAAAGTTTCCTATTCATTCATTATTGCACTTTTCTCCCTACCCAACCTGTTCTCTCTTCTCTTTAAAAAGCAAGAGAAAAATTCTTGCATTGTTAAACAATCTCTCCTCCAAAGTCCACTCCACTATGTAGTCTTCATTTTGAAAAGTAAAAGAAAAGTTATTTCATTGTTAGTCAATCCCTCCCTCCAAGTCCACTCCACTACGCAGCCTTCATTCTGGACTCCTGTCATAACTATAATAGCTAATCATATATACCTTTTAAACAGATCTCTCCCTCATCTGTTTCAATGCAGTATACATAATTTATTCTATCTTTCTCAGTCTCCCCTCAACCCCAATGTCAGTCCCATTTTACAACACTGGAACTATGCAGTATTTGTCCTTTTGTAATTGAGATATTTCACTCAGCATAATGTCCTCCAGGGTCACACATTTTGTACAGTATTTCATAGGTTCCTGGTTTTTCAATGCAGCATAGTATTCCATTGTGAGACCATACCACAGCTTCTCTATCCATTCATTTATTAATGGGTACTTACGTTGTTTCCAACTCTTTGCTATTGTGAACAAAGCTGAGATAAACATGGAAGTGCATGTATCTGCTTGGGTGGTGGTTATGATTTCTTTGGGATATATTCCCAGTAGTGAAATTCTGGGTCAAATGGTATTTCTATTTGCAAATTTTTGAGAAAGTGCCATACTGTCTTCCATAGTGATGGCACTATTTTACACTCCCACCAGAGGTGAAGAAGGGTTCCAGTTTCTCCACAACCTTTATCAGCATTTGTTGTTTGCTGCTCTGTTAAATTTTGCTGTTCTTATTGGGTGAGATGATTTCGTCTTTTTTTTTTCAGACAAATATCTGCTATTTTTATTAAAATATTACAAAGTAATATTTATATAAATATGGAATTAGAAATGATTCACTATCAAATAGCCTAGTGTATAATGGGATAAGTTTAATTTTTTTCTTACCAAGTTACAGATCTTATTTAAAGATTGTTTTAAAAGGAAGGTCTTGCAGTTAGCAATTGTAACTCCTTGGTGAACTAAAATTTCTTGGCACAGGTTTATTTTTTTTAAAATATTTGAGTGAATAGTCATAATTGCCCTCACATATGTTTGTAATATGAAAGTTCATATTACATATGTAAAAATTTAGGGTCATATAATACTAAGTTAAAGCAGTGAGTGTTTATTAGTTTTCAGTGAAGAAAATGAAAAGGAAAAAAGCCAGACTCACTGCCATGAAGTCAGTTCCAACAATGCAGCCCTCCATCGATTTCCAAATTTAACAAAAGGACAAATAGACTGGATTTCCATTCATTCATTGTTCCACTTTTCTCCCTGCCTCGCTCTCCCCATTTGCTCTTCTCTTTGAAAAGTAAGTCTTTCATTGTTAATCAATCCCTCCCCCAAAGTCCACATTACTTTGCAGCCTTCATTCTGGACTCCTGCCATGACAATAATACCTAATCATATCCCTTTTTAAACAGATCTTTCATCTGTTTGCAGTATACATTTTTTTTTATCCCCTTTCTCAGTCAATCCTGATGTCAGTCCCATTTTATAACAGTGGCACTTTGCAGTATTTGTCCTTTTGTTATTGAGATATTTCACTCAACATAATGTCCTCCAGGGCCACCCATTTTGTATATTATTTCATGAGATCCTTGTTTTTCAATGCAGCATAGTATTCCATTGTGTGACTAGACCAGAGCTGCTCTATCCATTTGTTTATTGATGGGAAGGCTGTGCTCTTAAAGGGAAGACACCACCCAGCTCGCCCTTGGAGTGACTGTTTGGTTTGGACTTCTTTTGACTAGCAGTCCAATGCATACTTCAGAGTTGTCCTGAAATAGAACCACTTAAGGAACTGAAGATGAGAAAAGTGGGCTATGTATTTAATCTATCATTTGTAAAAATTCCATTTTAGATTTGAAAACTGCTTAAAAGGAAGGGTTAAAGTTTTTTGGATTTCCCCCCACCCTTTTAAGCTTTATTTTATTGAGCATCAGAAGAAATGAAAACTTGATACAAAAGTATACACCTGAGAATTCATTGAACGGTGAAGTTTGTGTTCCCCTCTCTTTGGCTTCTAGGATTGATAGGTCCTAGTGCTTGGTGGTGGTTGGGTGCTTATCAACTATGACTCATACTGATCTTAGAACATAATGCGAACCTTGCCCTATCCTGCACCGAGATGATTTCTTATAGTTGTTTTAATTTGCATCTTTCTTAGAGCTAGGGATTTTGAACATTTCTTCATGTGTTTGTTGGCCATCTGAATGCCTTCTTTGGGGAAGTGTCTGTTCATATTCTGTGCCCATTTTTCAATTGGATTGTTTACCTTTATCTTGTTGTAGTGCTTGAGTATTTTATAAATTCTAGCTATAAGTCCCTTATCTAACATGTCATTACCAAATATTTTTTTTCCCCGGTCTGTTGCTTTCCCTTTTACCCTGTTGGAGAAGTTTTTGGATGTGCATAGGGATTTGATTCTTAGAAGATCCCATTCATCTAATCTGCTTTATCCTCTCCTGGTTGTACGTTTTTCAGTATGGTTGGAAGACTGTTTATGTTGTGGATTAGGGCTTCTAGAGTTCTTCCAAGCTTTTCTCTAATAAAGTTTATCGTCCTTGGTTTTAGTCCTAGATCCATGATCCACTCTGAGTTAGTTATTGTGTATGGAGTGAGATGTGGATCTTGCTTGAGTTTTCTACAGATAGTTTTCCCATTTTGCAAACACCATTTGTTAAAAAGGCTGCCATTTCCCAGCTTAACTGATTTCATCTCCTTGTCAAAAAATCAGTTGACCATAGGTAGATGGGCTGATTTCTGTATTCTCAATTCTATTCCACCGATCTATGTGTCTGTCATTGTACCAGTACCATGCTGTCTTGACCACCATGGCAGTGTAGTAGGATTTGAAATCAGGGACTGAGATGCCCCCTACCTTGTTGCTCTTTTTAAGGAGTGCTTAGTGTTGGGGTTTTTTTTTTCCATTCCAAATGAAATTGGAAATTGCCTTTTCAGTCTCACTGAAGAATGGAATTGGTATTTGTATTGGGATTGCATTGAACATGTAAAGTGCCTTTGGTCCTATAGTCACTTTTACAATATTTAATCTTCCTATCCATGAGCAAGGTATATTCTTCCATTTCTCCAGCTCTCTTTTTGTTTTTTACAGTAATGTTTTGTAATTTTTTTGTTAGGTCTTTTGTGTTTCTGGTTAGATTTATTCCCAAGTATTTAATCTTGTGATTAGCTATTGTGAAAGTTACTGATTGTCTTAGCTCCAGCTCTGTATTCTCTTTGTCACTGCAGAGAAATCCAACTGATTTTTGTATGTGGCTCTTGTATCCTGCCACTTTGCTGAATTGGTCAACTATGTCCAGTAGTTTTCTTGCTGAGTCTTTAGGGTTTTCTAAGTATACTAACATATCATCTGCATTTAGAGGTCATTTTACCTCCTTTCTGCATATTTAGATACCTCTTAATTCCTTCTCTTGTCTTATTACAATCACTAAGACTTCCAATACAATATTGAATAGGAGAGGTGATAATGGGCATCCTTGACTATTTCCTGTTATCAAGGGGAATGCCTTTAATCTCTTTCCTTTGAGAACAAGGTTGGCTCTCAGGTTTGCATATTCACTTTTTACTATGTTGAGAAAATTCCCTTCTATTCCTATTTTTTTGAGTGTTTTAATCAGGAAAGGGTGTTGGATTTTGTCAACAGCCTTTTTTGCATCAATTGATAGGAGCATGTGATTCTTGTTTTTTTGTTTGTTAATTTGATGAATTACATTGATTGTTTGTTTGGTTTTTTTGTTTAACCATCCTTGCATACCTGTTATGAATCCCACTTGGTCATGGCAAATTATTTCTTTTTGTATCATTGCATTCTATTGGCCAGTATTTTATTCAGGATTTTTGCATCTGTGTTCATGAGAGATATTGGCCTATAGCTTTCTATTTGGGTGGTGTCTTTACCTGGCTTTGGTATCATCCATAGAATGAGTCTGGGAGAATTCCACCTTTTTATATTTTCTGGAATAGTTTATATAGAATTGGTGACAGTTCTTCTCTGAATGTTTGATAAAATTCACTTGTAAAACCATCTGGTACAGGGCTTTTTTTGGTGAGAAGTTGTTTTATTACTTTTTCAATTTCTTCTTTGGAATGAGACTGTTCAGGTGTTCAGTTTAGGTAGGTTGTGAATTTCTAAGTATTTGTCCGTTTCCTCTAGGTTTTCATATTTGTTTGAGTATAGTTTTTCATAATATTCCAATGTTAGCCTTTTTATTTTAGTTGGTTCTGTTATAATGTTGTCCATTTCATCTTTTATTCAGATTATTTGTGTCTTTTCCTTTGTTAGTTTTGCTAGTGGTTTGTTGATTTTATTGACCTGTTCCAAGAACCAACTCCTAATTTTGTTGATGGATTCTATTGTATTTCTGTTTACTATTACAATTATTTCTGCTATAATTTTTGTAATTTCGTTTTTTTTGAAGGTGTCAGGTTTTCTTGCTAGGTTTTTGGTGTTTGGGTTTTTTTCCAATTTGTTGGAGATGTAGGATTATGGATTCAATGGTCATTTTTTCCTAACTTTTGATGTGTTTGCTTTTTGCTATTAATTGACCGCTGATAACTGCTTTGGCTGTTTTCCAGAAGTTTTGGTAAAGTGGTGTTTTCATTGCCATTTGTTTCAAGAAACTTTTTAATTTCATTTTGTAATTCTTCTAATACCCACTCATGTTTAAGCAAGGTGCTATTCAGCTTCCAAATGTATATGATATTCTCTCAGCTGCTTGAATATATATTCTCTCACTCTTCATTATGCCTGGGAAATTTTTTCGATGGCACATAACAACAACAACAACAATTTTCCCACAACTTTTTCCATGCCTTTAACTCTTCTTCCTGTTCTGGTATTCTGATGATGCACATGTCCCACATTATTCTCAGGTTTTATTATTTTTCCTTTCTTTTTGATTCTGGTTTTCTTGGTTTTTGTTCCCTTTTGCTCTAGCAAATCAGTGATGACAATTCTATCTTCTATTTCACTGTTTCTGTGTTCCATCACTTCAACTCAACTCATGTGTCCCTCCAACATGTTGACAACATCTGAAACATTGGACCTCATATTATGAATAGTGGTTTCTTATTTTCCCAGAGCCTCTAATGCCTTGTTTGTTTTATCTGCAATGTTTTGGATTTTTTTTAAGCTCCTGCTAGTTTTTGCTTGTAGTGTCCTGTAATTCTTTAAGTTTGTCTTTCACCCACTGAAAAATATTCAATTATTGTTCTTTTAAATTCTGTTTCAGAAAGTTCCATCAGACTTTCTGGCTTCAGGAAATCCATTGACATGGTGTTACTTTTTTGGGGGTGATATCTTCCTTTGAGCTTGTGTAGGGTATGAGGTAGTCTGCTTCTTTTGGAACATTGTTGTGTTAGAGTTTTTTATGCCTGAGGTGATAGCTGGTTTTTTTATCTGAAGTCACTTCTCCAGAAGAGGGTTGGGCAGATACACACACAAATACATGTAGGGTGGGCACATGTGCAGATGCACATGGAAGTTGGGGGGCATGCACAGAGATGCACATGGTGGGGGACATGTGTGGGAACCTAAATGGAAAACAAGGAAGCCTTGGTTTTCCCTTCAAGAACTGGTCCTGCCACCCCAGCCAAGCTCCAGCTATCTCACTCCCTCCAGCTTAAAGTGAAGGGGTCCTATGTGGTCCAGCAATCAACAGTGATCTCTCCCTAAAGATCTCACTAAAATTCCTTCTGTCATGGTGCTCCTGGTGGGTGGGTCCCCATCCAGTTTTCTGCTCCAAGCCTAGGCTCACTGCTCCCTGCCAATGCTCACTGCTTTTCACTGAGCCTCGCTGCTCCTGTGGCTCCCAAACTAATTATTTTAGTAATGGTTCTCACACAAATTCCATCTGTCTTGCTCACTCTGTGTATGTTACTGTGCATGTTGCTCTGTCACCATTTATGTTTGAGTTTGTTTTCACAATACTCTTGTAGTAAAGTTTGCACTCTGTTAGAAATAAAATCAAAATTTGATTGAAAAGTGGAGAGATTAATATATCAGGAAGAATACTATCTCACTGTTGCTAAACTTCAGTTTGTAGTAACAAACTGTCAAATAGAGTAAGGTTTTATCATATGAATAATCAAAGGACTGGGTCCTCACAGGTATAAAGAGGCACACAGGGATTGTTTTAAAGCAATCTTTCTTAACAGTGTAATTTCCATTTCCTAACTTCCTACCACAAACTGACAAAAGTATTCTTCAATTACATCAACACAAACTTTCTTGAAAATCATCTTTTAACAAACTATTCATATGAACTAAAATTTGGACCCTTGCTCATTTGGGGCTGCTGTTAGGTGTCATCCAGTTCCATCCTGACTGATAGTGACCATTGGACAAAAGAATGCGACATCACTTGGTCCTGCACCATCCTTACAATTTCTGTTGTGCTTGAACAATCTATTTCATTGAGAGTCATCTTCTTTTGAGATGACCATCTACTTTACCAACTATGATATCCTTCTCCACAGACTGGCACCTTCTTTGACACTCAAAGTATGTGAGACAAAGTTTTACCATCCTTACGCCTAATGAGTACTTTGACTGCACTTCTTCCAATAAAGATATATTTAATTTGTTCATTAATTGACACTCTGAAGTATATTCAACATACTTTAGCAACATCACAATTGAATGGCATAAATTATTCTATCTTCTTTACTTATTGTCCAACTTTTATATGAATGTGAGGTAATAGAAAATACTATAGCATGGGTCAGGTACAACTGAGTCATGAGAGAGATAGCTTTCTCTTTAGTACTTTGAAGAGTATATTGCACTAGGAAAATCTGTAGTTAGGGATCTCTCCAAACTATTGAAGAATAATGATGTCAGTTTGAGGACTAAGGTACAGCTGATTTTAGGCCTTAGCCTTTCTGATTACTTGTTTGCATCTGAGAGTTGGACAGTGAATAAAGATGACAGAAAAAAAATTGATGCCTTTGAGCTGAAGTGTTGAAGAAGAGCATTGAAAATTCCATGAACAGCCAAGAGAACAAGCAGATATGTCTTAGAGAGGGTGTTCTTTGGAGGCGAGAATGATGGGGCTTCGTCTCACATACTTTGAGCATGTTGTGAAAAAGAAGCTATTCTTGAAGAGGGACACGATGCTTGGAAGGGTGAAGGGTCGGCAAAGAAGAAGAGAAGACCTTCAACCAGTTGAACTGACATAATGACTGCCCCAGTGGGCTCTTGTGTGTCAGGAAGTGTGAGGATGGCATAGGATAGGACAGTTCAGACTTTTTGTTCATAGGGTCACTATGAATCG
Organism: Elephantulus edwardii; assembly: GCF_000299155.1. Lineage (NCBI taxonomy): Eukaryota > Metazoa > Chordata > Mammalia > Macroscelidea > Macroscelididae > Elephantulus > Elephantulus edwardii. The sequence continues at coordinate 353,187 of NW_006399994.1, forward strand.
TAATCAACTTGAGGGCACCTAACAACAACAACAAATTTAAAGAGGTCTTTTGCAGCTGATATGCCCAACGCAATCCTGAATTTGGTTTCCATGGGTGTTAATTGTAGATCCAAGGAAAATTAAATCCTTGACAACTCCAACATTTTCTCCATTTATCATGATGTTACTTACTTACCCAGCTGTAAAAAACCTTTATTTTTTTTATGCTGTAATTGTACTAATTGTACTAAAGGCTGCATGTAGTGTTTGATCTTTGTTGTTAAGTGTTACACATCATTTTTGTAACATATTTGGTTGCAAGTAGTTAAACTTTTCTTTTTTAAAATAACTGTGATTTTAAAGAAAGTTCACAGGGTGATTGGTTTTCATGCATTCATTGTTGGCACATTTCCCTCCCTTCCTCTCCCGACTCCCTTTTCCAGCCCCCCTCCCAATGTACCTCTTGTTCCAGATTGTTGTCATACATATAATGCCTAATCATATATTCCTTTCAAATAGCCCTTCCCCTCTTCTGTTCCAGTGCAGAGTTTATCTTTTCCTATTCTCCCCCAAGCCCTCATATCAGTCCTATTTTTTTTTCTCTTCAGAATTTTCTTTTTAACATGGTTTGAGTGAAAGTTACCAAATCAATTGGTTTTCCATTCAACCATTCATACATGTTCTGTTTTATGATGTGAATTACACCACCCAAATGCATCGGAACTCTTCCCACTTCCTCACTGTGATACTTTTATTTTTTAATTATCTTTACTTCTTGTTTTAATTTTACATTGGTTTGCATATAAAGTTTGAAGTGTTTCACATTATCCTTCATTCACATTGTATTTCATAATATTTTATAACAGCATTGTTATGTGCTATTTGTACTTTGTGACTGAGATATTTCACTCAGCATAATGTCTTCCAGGCCTGCTTTGTGTCATATTGTGTTTTACTAGTTCATTGTAAATCAATGCTGCATAATATTCCATTGTGTTAATGTACCTTCATTTTTCCTATTCATTCGGATTGCTTCCATTCTATTTTTTTTTTCACTTTCCAATGCACTTTTATTTTCTTTGCCCTCCTTACACACACATCACTTCAGGGGGCTCCACACACTAGGCCCACTGATTGTAGCTATAAAATCACTTGATGTTGGTCAAGTACAATTTCTTTTATAATTTTTTTCTCTTTTTTATTAATTAATTTATTTATCTATCTTTCATTTCAATGAACATCTACATAGATTTTGGAATTCCATTCATTCATTGTTCTACCCTTCTCCCTGCCCACCCCCCCCCCACCCCCGTTTGCTCCTCTCCTTGAAAAGCAAAATAAAAACTCCCTCATTGGTACAATGAGAGACATCGCCCAACCCCAACCCCCACCCCAAATATTCTTTTATCATTTTATCCCTAAAAATTGTGTTGGCATCAAAGGACAGTTAACCAGCGTTAAATCCATACAATATTTACACAGCACAGCGCTTTAAGCTTTAGACACTTGGCAGTTAACCCACACAAAAAGAGGAAAAGACCCCCATCATACTGATCCTGATCAGGTGTTTCCCTGCCCCTAATACGGCGTCTGTACACTGGTTCAAAGGGCAGCAGAGGTAACAGGCAGTTATTTCAGAGGACATCGGACAGTACGATCTGGAAGCACATGAAGGTGTCATCCCAGTGTCACGTACCACCCACCTTTCTCCAAGGTGGTCTCATAATTCTAGAATGGCAGGTCCAGCTGATGCAAAGTGGGGACACATTTACTCTGTACAGACATCCTACTCGGACTATGCATTCACTGTGATTTTGAATGTAACCCGTCCTAAGAATTTGTCACGATCATTCTGGTTTTTCAGGTTGGATGCTCCCTCAATCTTGCAGTCAAATGTGTTTTCTTTCTTGATAACGTTAAGAGGACCAAAGAATGCCTGGACTGCAACAATTGGCTGCAGATACCCCACATGTAATTTTCCCCCATAATATGGAAAATATTTTAAGTCTATATTTCCTGCGGAAGGGTATGTTAATACATGTGCCATCTGTTCATTCTTTAAAGTGCATACTATCTTCAGTTCTCCTTTAGGCTTTAATCCAATTATTCGGTTCATTTTCACAAGAACACAAGGGTTTCCTTTGGAATAGCCATAGTTAGGATCAATCAAGCCACTGCAGTCTTTAAATAAATCCAGAGAAAACTGACGTGCAGAATAAACAGGGCCCTTTTGTTCAAAAAGTATTCCTTCAGGACACGCTGTGAGGTTCTTCTGTTCTTCTGGTAGAAAATGGTCAAGGTCTTTAACGTATCCTTCATAGTAATGTGCGTCAGACACACTGAATGAATATTCCAAGGCGCTCACTGGTTTTGGAAAAACCTTAAGTCCTGGACTGGGAATCTGGTTGCGGTATTTGGGAAATTCATCATTCAGTGTCTGGAGCATGACCCACATTGTGAATGTGAAGAGAGCAGCCAAGAAGCCATTGAAGACTAGGTAGAAGAGCAAGATCAAACTCCAACTCTAGGTGCACCCTAGGAACTGTCCGGTGTTGGGGTTATAGATGAAGAGCTTCCACTCGGCCAGGCTCTGGTTGAAGGACTTCTTGTCTTTCTTCGTCATGATGTGTGTGCTTTGTTACGGAAAGGTGTGCGGTGGCCACAGGCGACGAGGCGGCAAGGAACACAGAGGCTCAGGCGACGCGCAGCCTGGCAGCGGATGGCTGAACGGCTGGAGAAACCACCGAGCTGCGTACACGCCGCTTCCATTCTGAGTAAAGCAGCAAAAAAAATGAGTGTGCATACATCTGTTTGTGTTGTCACTATGGTGTCTTTTGTGTATATCCAAGAGTGGAAATTGCTGGGTCAAATGGTACTCTATTTCTAAATTTTTTTTTATTAAGTGTCAGACCGTTTTACATAGTAGTCTATTTTATTCCCACCAGCTCTGGTGGCCTAATGGTAAGAATCTTCACTGTAATTCTGAAGACACACAGTTCGAATTCACCAGCTGCTCCAGAGGAAAATGGACAATCTCCTTTCATGTGATTATCTGCCTCTGAAAACCTGCTGGAGGGTCAGCTACGGGTCAGTCCTGACTCGATGGTACATAACAACCAGCAGTGAATTCGAGTTCCACTCTCTCCACAACCTCACCAGCATTTTTGTTTGCTGCCCTGTTGAACTTTGCTATTTTTAGTGTGAGGTGATATCTCATAGCTGTCTTGATTTGCACCTCTCTGATAGCTAGGGATTTTGAACATTTCTTCATGTGTTTCTGTCTGCCCTCTGAATGTCTTCTTTAGTTCATGCCATCTGAATGCATTCCTTGGGCATCCTATGTCCATTTTACAATTGAATTGTTTACCTTTTTCTTGTTGAGATGCTAAAGTATTCTATAAATTTTAAATGTGAGTCTCTTACCAGATATGTAACTGTCAAATCTTTTTCCCAGTCTGTGGATTTTCTTTTTACTCTGTTGAAGAAATTTTTTATGTACATGTGGGTTTGTTTCTTAGAAGATCCCATTCATCTATTTCATTCTCTCCTGGTTGTAGATTTTTCTTTATGCTTGGAAGCCTGTTCTTGCTTAGGGCTTCTAGAGTTGTTCCTAGTTTTTTTTTTTTAATGAATTTTATAGTCTTTGATTTTACTCCTAGATCCCTGTGCTTTTACAAGAAGCTGCATTGTCTCTTAAAAATAGAAGCCGTTTTAAGAAATGCTGTAATTTGATTTCTTATTGGAGTTTAATGTTTATCTAGGGTAGCCATTTTGTTCCTGTCGAGTGGTTTGTTTTTAGGGTTCACTTATACATATACAGGCCCTTTTTTTCATAATTGAAAATCATTTGATGAATCCTTTATCTTTTATTTCTGTAAGTGTGCTTTTCTTCATCTGTTCTGTTGTTGGTGTTGTTAGGTGTCCTTGAGTCATGGTACCTAATGACAACAAATTGAAGCCTTGCCCTTTCTTGCACCACCCTCACAATGTCTAATGCCTGTTGAATACCTTTTAGGTATCAGGTACTTTCTAGATACTACAGAAGCAAAAAAGGAAGGACAGATCCTGTATCACAAGCTGGTGGTGCCCCCTCATATTCCATCTGTCCAACCTGGAGGTCCTAGAAGTCTCATATGGCTGAAAGCTTCTAACATCTCTCTAATGGTATTCTCTGGCCATTAAGGCATGTGTGACTTATTCACAAAAGGCAATTGGATGAATGCACAACTTCCTTGCCTAAAGAGTAAAATGCAGCTTCTGGAACTTTTTATTATAGAGTGATTTATTGAGAACACAATCAGCTGGGGAGGTAGCAAATCTTACAAAATTAGACTAGTCATTGCAACCAAGGCACCAAGTATCAAGGATTGTAGAAGCCACAGGACATGTGGGTGGGGCTCTCATCATTGGTATGTGGTTGACCAAGAAGCTGAAGGTGGTTTATTTCAGGAGCAAGTCTTTCTTTCATGTTGGTACATTACAGGTATGTGGTTGGACAAAAATGAATTTAGGGTGTTTTTCTGAGAACCAGCCAACTATCAGCCATTTGTGGGTAAAAATAATTAAACAGAATATTCTTACAAATGGGTTAAAATTTAAATACTATTAGAAAGGAGTGACGATGGAGTTATACTTGTTCCCTTGACATGATTTCAAGGCCATGTTCCACCTTCTAAAAAAAAATCACTGCCATCAAGAGAATTCCAGTTCAACAATTACCCTCCAACAGGTTTCTCCAAAAAGCTAAATTTTTTTTAATTGCAAAAAGCATGTATGGAGATCCAAGGGGGTAAGGGTGTTTTTCTGAGAACCAGCCAACTATCAGCCATTTGTGGGTAAAAATAATTAAACAGAATATTCTTACAAATGGGTTAAAATTTAAATACTATTAGAAAGGAGTGACGATGGAGTTATACTTGTTCCCTTGACATGATTTCAAGGCCATGTTCCACCTTCTAAAAAAAAATCACTGCCATCAAGAGAATTCCAGTTCAACAATTACCCTCCAACAGGTTTCTCCAAAAAGCTAAATTTTTTTTAATTGCAAAAAGCATGTATGGAGATCCAAGGGGGTAAGGGTTGGGAGCCAAAAGGAGAGGATGGGTAGGGATGAAACCACAGGGTTGTACAATTTGGTGGGTAGAGGGAGTGTGTAAAGGAAATGAGAAAGATATGGCAGGGACCAGAAAAGACAAGGTAATGGTGGGCATAGTTTAATGGTGATTATTTTTTTTTTAATAAGAAGATTGACTTATTCATTTGTGGATTTTCCAACTGGGAATAGGGACCCAGACTCTCTGACTATTTCAGGCTAAACAGGGGCATTGAGATGAAGGGAAGGGGAGCCCACTTTAACACTTTACTGGTGGTCCTGACTTGAAGCTGCATGCCTTCTTCTTCAGTTAGAAGACACTTTCACAATATTTTCTGCCCTCTGGACTGTAAGGAGTTTGCATGAGTGAGTCCAGTTGAAGTGCCTGGCTGAATTTTGAGGCTCCATCTACCTTTACTTCTTTAGCTGGCAGTTATACATCCCTTATATCTCTAGAACAAGGCTCAGAGTTCAGGTTCTGGTAGAGGACGCAGTGTTCAGGTTACCTGTTGGAAAGGGAGCAAACCTAGAGAGAACATCCTTGTGAGTTACAAGGAAAAGGGCTTTGGATGTATTACTTGCAGGTGTACTGGAGGAGGAGATGGAGGAAAGTGGCTTAGATAAAGTTCCTCATATACACCAGGTGGCTTTCCCCAGGGGCCGGGTGACACTTCACAAGGGCCAGGCACCCTCTCCCCCCCCACACCCAAAGCTTTTTTGAGGTCCACACCTTGTTCCCTGTCAGGGACTGCAGCCATGGACAGTACTTCTAGCTCAAGTGCCACCATCATTGTCCCCTTCCTCTCTGCCAAGTGATCTAATTGTAACTTGAAGTGGGTATCATTATTTACCCCTTCCACAACTGGAGAAGGGGCTTGCAGACTGGTGAACAGACCCACTCAAGGTTGAAAAAGTAATAAAGGCAGCAGAACAAGCATTCAAACCAAGGTGGTCCTAAGGCCAGTTGTGAGGTGGCAAACTCCACAGAATGCTCTGGTCAGCTATCTTGCATCTTCCTCTGCAAACAAAACATTGCTGAAGATTTTTTTTTCAAGATTTTTTTGGGGGGGTAGGAGGCTTTATTCTTTTGGCAGATCCTCTCAGTCATTATAGATATTGCTGCACTGTTAATAAAAAATATATGCTTCTCTGTAAAGCATTAAAAAAAAAAACTCCACGGATGAGATGGCTGAGGCCTCAGCTCAAGTATCTCCAAATTCCAAATGCACTGTTGTCCATTTCCCGACCTCTCCGTATGTTATTTCTTGGTTGTTTTCCGGATCAATGCCATTCTCTGTTTGTGAGCTTCTGTGGTGCAAGCTTTTTTGTAGGGTCGAATTTCTTCTGAGCCAAAACCTGGGATCCACATGTTCCACTGGCGCTCTAGGTGCAACTGGACATCTTTCACCTCTAGGGTGCTGGACTTGCGATGCCTGGCAAGCTGGCAGGCTGCTGTCACCACATTCTCAATGAAATCATCAGCAATCTGTAGCAGCATCTCCTCTACATCTTCATTCAACTGTTCATTGGGATCCACTTCTCTTACCAAGTCTTGCAATTTCTTCTTCGTTAATACCTGGTTGTTTTCAGGACTGAGTCGACCTCCTGTGCCAGGAGTGCCTGGTATCTTTACCACAGTAGTGCTATTGGCCATGGAGCCTTGTGGAGGGGTGCTGGCTGGTTCCGGTTTTATAGATGAGAAATTGGAGAGGTTGATTAGGGCTGAGGGGCCAAACTGGTTCATAATCTGCCGTGCTTTGGACTTCAGCTCATAGAGTTTATCAAGATCCTGTTTCTTTTTAGAGCTGTGAGGGCCAAGGCCAATCAAAGGCAGTAGCGTCTATCTCCCCACGATATGCGGAGACTGCCCAACTGAAGCGTTCGTCTCAGCAGCCGGTCCGACTGCGAGGCCCTCCCCGAGTACTTCCGGCACCGCTCCCCCCAAGATTATTTTTTTAATGGCTAGAAGAGTATACTCAGACCGCACATGGGGCTTTCACCCACTGCACACCAAAACTGTAGATCAACAAAAAAAACGTTGCCTTGCACTTCCCACAGAAGCAGCTTGTAGATATGAACTGTCAAACTTTTGGTTAGCGGTCCAACATATAATCCACTATTGTTGTTGTTAGGGGCTGTCAAGTTGAGTATGACTCATAAAAACCCTACGAACAAAAGATCTGAACTTTGTTCTATTTTGTGCCTTTCTCACACTTTCTGACACACAAAAGCCCATTACAGTAGTCACCGTGTGAATCAACCTGGTTGAGAGCCTTCCTCTCCTACTGTAATCCACTACATCCAAGCTAAACCCATCCCTTATTTTAGATAATTCCCCTTGTCACCCTTAGTGAGGGAATGTGAAGTGTGTTCATAGTCCCTCAGAAATTTTCCAGGAGAGTTGAACCTGGCTTCCCAGCATGAACTCTCATTAAATTTTATGTTATCATCCCTCCCCCCTTCCAGGTCTCACTTCCATACTCCCCTACAGTACTTCTCAAGACCATTCTCCAAACAAACTAAAACCCAAACCAACTGCCATAGAGTTAATTTTGATTCATGTTAACCAAGTGTATCAGAGTGTGGCGGCTCTCCACAGGACTTTGAATGGCTGTTTTGGAAGTGGATCCCCAAGCCTTTGTTTCCTGGCACTCCTTAAATCTCCAACCTTTTGGTTAACAATCAAGTGTGTGAGCCATTTGCACCAGTCAAGGACTCCTACTTGCACCTAAATCCTGATCTTAGGATACACTTTGGTGGGAATATTTCTCTTTAGCGGGCTTTTAGCTTTTAACCCTTTAAAGTCTATGTGGAGTATTTTTGAAGCTTCAGGTTTACATGAACAAACCACACTAAGAAGAGCAGACACCTCTTCCTCAGGAAGGACAAATGTATCACCTGGACAAAACCTTTTGTTTGGAACCCCACCGACCATGTGACAAACCAGGGATGAGCCAGACTAGAGTGCCTGTGCTGTGGAGTGACACACTGAGATGGAATTCTGAGTGTTCTGCCGACAGCATCACTCAGTACCTGCACAAGAAGGGAAAGAATAGAGCACAGAAGCACAAGAGAAGAAAGGATCACTTTCCTGGCGAAGGTCTTAATTTAGCCTCTGATTTTCAGTGGGAGCCATTTTGAACTCTGTGTGATCATCTGCTGCTTGAACACAGGATTCTTCCTACAGCACTCTGAATTGCTAACTGTAGGTCTGGATGAGGGAAATTTGAGAAATCTGGATGACTCATTGCTGCAAAAGAGCAGCATCAATAAAAATGGAGTCCAGTTGCCTCCTATGAGCATGTGCCAGACAGCCCAATACTATTCTTTACCAGTGTTCTTAAGACATAAATCCTAACAGATCAAACTCACAGCCACCACCATGTCCTGGCCCTTGATAGACATGGTTTTTACTGTAAGGATTGCAGTTTGAGCATTAGACTGCTTGCCCCACTGAATTTCCGTTACCTTGATGTTTGTTTAACCAACTGCTGGAAAAGCCTCCAGGCCAGCCCTTGTCATAAGTCGATTTGCTTGAGAGCTTTTATTGTTGCAAAGGGAGTGTAGGAGAAGCCTGCCAGGTCTCAGGGGTAAGCAATTTAAGTCCTGTGGAGAGGACAAGGAAAAGGCAAAAGAAGCTGTTGTCTGTTGTCTGCATGAGGGCGCATGCAAAACTGCATAAGGACTGCATGCTAACACTGTGACTAAGTAAGGGACACAGGTCCCTCTATTTCTCCCTGGGGCACAGCATACATGTGACACAATGAGGCTGGAGGAAGCAAGGGTCCCAATATCCATTGTACTCCGTGTCATGTTGTAGCAGTCAGACACTCATATTAGTGGGGGTGTTATGCCATGATGAAGGGATGAGATGAGAGATTGTGAGGGGATTTCCCAAGCTCCTATACCCCAGAAATCCCAGAAATAACAAATATATCTTTGGTTGGTGTAGAGAAGAAATTGGGCCTCTTTTAGAGGATTAAGCGCTCAGCTACTAACCAAAAAGTGAGTGATTCAAACACACCAGCTACTCCACTAGAGAAAGATGTGATAGTCTGCTTCCACAAAGGTCACAATTTGGAAGCCATCGGGATACATCTACTCTTGTACTTTATTAGATTGCTTTATACGGAGGTAGAGATGAGGAAGACCTGGGCTCATGTACCAGATAATGCACCTCACATACAGTGGAGGCTTGTGTGTTGCTGTGATGCCGAACTTTCAGATTAACACAAACTAGAAAGAAAAGCCTGGCTGTCTACTTCAAAATTCAGCCAATGGAAAACACTTCACCGAGGAAGATATTTGCATAGACTCTAGACACATGAAAATATGCTCAAAATCACTGGCAATAAGAAAGATGCAATCAAAACTACAATGAAATCAGGGAGTGAAATACCTCCTACTGTTCTTCTATTCTTAAGGAGTGCTTTGCTTATTCGGGGCTTTCCCCCATTCCATACGAAATTGGAGATTGCCTTTTCCATCTTGTTGAAGAATGGGATTGGTATTTGTATTGGGGTTGCACTAAATGTGTAAATTGCTTTTGGTAGTATTGCCATTTTCACAACATTGAGTCTTCCTATCCATGAGCAAGGGATATTCTTCCACTTTTCAAGATCTCTTTT
>NW_006399994.1:365330-366863 GCF_000299155.1 Elephantulus edwardii
AAGGGACACACTGACAAGGAGATTAATCAGAACTGGCTTTGACAAGCACTGTGGCAATTGGACAATTAAAACAGACATTGGGGGGGGGAAGAAGAACAAACTGGGGATGAGGGTGGAGAAAACAGTGCAACAATGAATGAATGAAAACCCAAAATCTCTGTAAATGTTCATTAAAACTAATAAAATTTAATTTAAAAAAGTATAAAAAAACTACAATGAATACCATCCCGTACCAGTAGCAGTGGCAAAGTTCAACAGGACATCAAGTAATAAATGTTGCTGAGAAATAGGAACTCTCATTCACTTGTTGGGATTGTAAAATGGTACAACCACTCTGAAAGGCATTTCCTCAAAAAGTTGAACATCAAAATTTCATATGACCCAACTATTCCACTGCTAGGAATTTAGAATTTCTCCAAGGAAATTAGAACTGAGACACAAATGATTTGTACACCAGTGTTCATAGCAGCATTATTCACTATCGCAAGAACATATAAATAGCCCAAATGTCCAACCACAGTTGAGTGGATTGAGAAAGTGAGGTACATTTTATACAATGGAATACTACACAGCACTCAGGAGCAATGATTTAGAAAATTACTACATAGCTACTACATAGCTTGGGAGAGACTGAGAGAATAATGCTGAGTCAGTCTCATAAAGATAAATACTGCATAAGACCATTATTGTAAAAATAGAAAGATAGCTAGTAAATGTGTATGAGGATCCAAGGGAGGGGACCAGAGAGGTGAGGGTGGGCAGAGGGGAAAACGTAGGGTTGCACAATTTGATGGGTGGAGGAGGGGTAGTAAAGATCCATTGGGGATCAGAAAGACAGGGCAATTGTGGGTGTAGTTAAAAAGTGATTAATTTTATAAAACATAATGAATGGCAATGACTGTATGAAACACAATGTGAATGGCCCATCCCCAACCAAGCACAGGGACAATGCAGGACAGGATGTTTTGTTCTGTTGCACATGAAATTGGCATTGCTGCTGTTGTTGTTTGCTATCAAGTCAGAATCAGCTTAGAGTTGACTTTCCAGCAGGTTTTTATAGGCAGTAAATCTAGGAGAGGATCTTGTCCATCTCTCTTTTTTATCCTCTCATAGGCAGTAGATCTAGGTGAGGTGATTGTCCATCTTTCTACCATGGAGTAGTATGTATTAGATTTCAACCTCATGTCTTAGAGTTGGCAGAAAAATCACTTACCAACAGGCAAGAAGAACTCTTTGAAAGTATATTGTTGTTGTTATTGAGTACTATCAAGTTAGAACTGACCCATTGCATGCGAGTTGAGTGCCCATAATTTTCCCATGTAGCAATCAGTGGATTTAATCCGTGTGCCTTTGCATGGCAACCACCACAGGAACTAACAAATGTGAGAAAAGTAGATTCAATGAAATCTGTGAAATAGAATTGTCTAGCTTAATGTGGCATCCAGGGTAGTATGAGTTAATTTTCAGTTTAAAAGCTTCTGGATCTAGGGGGTGGGGTTTGGGGAGGTGCGGGGGGGGGGGTGTGTACCAATG
>NW_006399994.1:366963-371859 GCF_000299155.1 Elephantulus edwardii
AGAAGGGTGCAACAATGAATGAATGGAATCCCAAAATCTCTGTAGATGTTCATTGAAATGAAAAATAAACAACCTAAATTTAAAAAAAAAAAAGCTTCTGGATTAAGGGTCAGGGAATTTAGCCAAAACTTGTATGCATTTGTTCTGGAGAGGCCGATTGTCAGTTGCTGGTGGCCAGCCCCTGTGAAACGCCCAGGCAGGTCCATGTGACTTTTCAAGGGTTCCAAGTCACATCAAATTCTGCCTCAGCAAAGCACCTGCCTGGTTCATGCTGTCTTTGGCCCAGTCACCTTAAACATCTCCCAAAGCTAGATGTTCAAAATTTGACCTTACAGGTGTTCAGAGCATCTTTAACAAGTTAGTTATTATTAGAAACTTAATTTTGCATATTTAGCCAGGTGCTATGCTATAGTCTGTGCAGCTCTGAATTAGCATTGCCAGATTTAGAAGAAAAAATTACTGGATGTCTAATGAAACTTGAAGTTCACATGAAGAATAATATTTTAGTATAAAAGTGAGTGTATAGTATTTGGAACTTGTTGTTGTAATGTGCTGTTGAGTCGCCTGCAATTCACAGTGACTCTATGTACACTATCTCTGAGCCCTACTCTATCTTGAGTCAGCTTCATTGTCTCTGACATACCTACCCCCATTACCAAAGTTACTGAGTTAATCCATCTCATCCAGGGTCTTCTTCTCTTGTGTGGTTCCTCCACCCTTCCATGCACTGTCTTTCTCCAAAGACTAGTCCCTCCTGACCACATGTCCAAAGTATGTGAGAGAGCTTCAAAATCCTTGTCTCCAAGGAGCAACTAGATTTCACCCTCCTAGAAAAGATCTGTTTATTCTCTGAGCAGTCCATGATATGTTCAGTACTCTTCTCCAGCACCACAACTCAAAGGTAATGGTTTTTCTTCTATCATTGTTAGTCATTGTCCAAATCTCTAATGCATAGCAAGTAATTGCAAAGAACATGGCTTAAATCAGGCATTCCTTAGTTTCTAGACTGACATTGTTGCTCCTTAATGTTCAGAAAAGGTTTCTGATAGCAAATTATCTCAATGCAATTAATCTTTTGATTTCCTGACTGCTGGTACCAAGAGTGTTGATTGTGGAGCCAAGCAAGCTGGAACTGTTAACAATCTCCATCTCTTAATGAGCTGCCAATTGCTATAGTGGCGAGAGTCTTTGTTTTCTTGATGTTGAGCTTCAATACTTACATTAAAAATTATTCATTTTTGTATGACATTTAAATAGAATGATGAGTCTTATGTTTTATCTGGCAGCCTTATTCTGAATATAGGTCCTCCTACAAAGCTGAGAAGCAAAGTACTGAAATATGATTAAAGTTGTGCGGGCCTTTTTCTTCCTGGGTAAAGCTGAAATGGTTGATTAATTTGTCTTCCCATTTATTTTCTACAGTAAAGCTACCTAAAATAAAAAGCACATTCAATAAGCCATTAAAATAAATCAGGACAACAACAGTGGAAATGCTGCACAGATTTACAAATATGTCAGATAAAATCAGCTACACCAAACCCAAGTCTGGAGCTGGAAACCAGTTTGAAAGTCATCTACAGGAGCTGGTTCTACAGAAGTTTGTTGGCTGGGATTGGGATAGGGTGGAAAGTTGATTCGCTAAGGGGAGTGAGGTGATGTGACAAGGTCTCTTATTTAAAAATACATTAGGCCCTCAGGCATGGTTTAAATTGGTTTTCGTCATTTTTCTAAGTGATACAGCACTGGTCTGTGCATTGCTGTATAGAGGTAACTTGTGGTTGTTGTGATGCTAAACATTGTGACACTGATGTGCCAAATACGATAATGGTTACCCAGAGTGGACAGTGTTTGGTGGAACTTCCCAATTAAAACAAGCTTGGAAGAAGGAGTGGCATCCACTTCCGAAATGGCTTGCCTCTGGAAACTCTATGAAAATGGAGAAATGACCAAAGTTATACAAGTGTTCAGATCTTTGGTTCATAGGGTTGCTCTGAGTCGTCTATGACTCGATGACACTTAACAACAACAACAAACCAAACCCATTGCTGTCAAGTTAATTCTGATTTATAATGATCCTAATAAAATAGATAGAATTGTCTCATAGTGTTCATAGTGTTCTAAAGCTGTGAATCTTTACAAAAGACATGCAGACTTACCTTTCTTGAAAGGAGTGACTGGTCAGTTGAATCACAAATGGTGAATGGAATAATAGTCCGTTCCTTTGTGCCACCAAGGACCCTGTACTAAATAAATCCGTTTCTATTAAAACCCCACCCATCCAATACAACAATAAATAAAACAAAACAGGGAAAAAACCCAAAAGAAATAGAAATGAGTAGTTTCGGAATCCCAAAGACTAGACTGATATAATTGTGGTCAATGCTGCTATTTGCTTTTGAACTTCATGGCAGCAGAAAGCCAAAAAGATACAAGGAAGCAGGAATTCATTTTCTTTTTTTCTTAAGAGAATTTCTTTTATGGTTCATTATACACGAAGCAGCAGGCTAGTTAGTGTAGGGTAAAGAGACGGCAGATTTACAGCTGGAATCTCTGGGCCTTCCCCTCAGCTCTGGTCATTGTGGACCAACACTTACCATCCCGAACCTCATTCACTGTTCACATCATGCCTGGATCCACTGTTACATACAAATGTAAGCTATTGTTACCAGTATTAAGACGAATAGTATTAACATCAGCAACAATAACATCTTCTGCAGAGATTTTAAAGGCAACGCATAAACATTCTTGAAACGATCATTATTGCTTTACTCTTGATTTTGGACAACAAAAATGAAACTTTACAATGTAATTCAGTGAAGGATTTTCTTGCAACATAGCTCATAAAACCAAGGGTGTCCTGGCTCTGGAGCCTTCTGGGCAAGATGAAAACTCAGGGCCTGCTGGGCCTGCTGTGACTTCACAGAGTACAGATAATAAAAGGCATCTTCCTTTACCATTATAAATGACCAACCCAGCCTGCAACCTGGGAATAAACTGCCTTCATCTAGTAACTACTCAAAGGGCAATGAGAATTATCATTCAAGAAATGGCATTGCTTAGCCAGTGGTAGGAGAAGGAACGGATACAGATCTCTGAATACCAATAGATTTGCATATAAGCAAACACAAACACAAACAATTATTGTTGTTGTTGTTGTTAGGTGCTGTTGAGTAAAACTCACAGAAACTCTGAACAGAAGGCCTGAATTCTACCCTACCTTTGCCATTCTTATCATCTCTGAAACACTAGAGCCCAATGCTGAAGTCACTGTGTCAATCCACATCACTGGGGGTCTTTATCTTCTTCACTGACCCTCCATCTCTCCAAACATGACATCCTTTCCAAGGAATAGCCTCACCTACCGACATGTCCAAATTAAGAGAGATGAAGCCATCTTTGCCTCTAGGGAGGACTCCAGCAGCACTTTCTCCAAAACCTAGCTGTTCTTTCCTTTGGCAGTCCATGGGATATTCAGCATCACAACTCCAAGGCATCAATTCTTCTTCTGTCATTCTTATTCATTGTACAGATCTCAGATCACCTGCTATGGCAGGTGATTGAGAAGAACATAGCCTGAATTAGGAACACCTTCTTCTTCTAACTGGCATCATAGCTCTTTCAGTATTTTTGAAAGAACCAACAGCAGATTTTCCCAATGCTATACATCTCCTGATTTCCTGCTTACTGACACCAATGGTGTTAATTACTGATCCAAAATGAAATAATTGACAACTTCAATCCTTTCTCCATTTATCATGATGTTAACTGTTGGTCTCCTGGTGAGGACCTTTGTTTAATCGTTATTGAGATGTAATCTGTATTGAAGACCATAGTCTTTGATCTTCTACAGCAAACATTTAGTAGCCTCCTCACTTTCAGCAAGCTGGGTTATGTAATCTGCATAACACAGGTTGTTCATGAGTCTTCCCCAGCTCCTGATACCATATTATTCTTCATAGAATCTAGATTCTCAAAAAAGCATTTGTTCGTTTTACAGATTGGATAGATATGGAGAACTGAACCACATAATGTTCCCTTTCTCCAATTGGCAGCAGCTTCTTGATCTAGGTATAGATTTCGCATGAGCACAAAAGTGTTCTGGGATTCTCATTCTTCTCAGTGTTAGCCATAGCTTGTCATGATCCACACAACCTCTTAGACATTGAAAAATGAAGCCAAGAGAATGAAGACATTTGACTTTTGAATCACAGCGATCCCATGTGACAGAATAGAACGGCTCCACGGGGTTTTCTAGCCTAGGATCTTAACAGAAGCAGATTACCAGATCTTCCGATCTTCCATCCACAGAGTCAGTGGACAGGTTCAAACAGAAACCACTGCGGTTAGCAGCTGAGCATTTAGCCATTGCATCACAAGGTTATTTGAAATAGGAGTTTGAGTGGTGCAAATGGTTACACATTTGACTACTATCCAAAAGATTGATGGTTCAAACTCATCCAGAGGCACTCACAAGACATCCCTGGTTATCCCCTGAACAGTTATCCACTAAAAATCCCATGGCTTATAGACTGAGTGTGACACACGTGAGGTCCCCAGGGAACGCCTGGCAGGGCCCCTTTGGAATCACGGAGCAGAGGGACGCCGCCCCCGGGATCTGAACCTCAATCAAGATGCGTTTCTGCTCGCTCCTACCCTGGGCTTCCTGGGACAAGCACCAAGGAAACAAACACAGCGGCACCCCCGACAGCAAGGAGCAGATTCCCATGCTGGGCCTCCTCTCGCGAGCAGGTGAGCCTCGCGAGGAGGAGTCCGGTTACTTTCAAGCACCAAGCGATATTGGGCCTTCTGGCTCCACCCTCCCTGGCAAAGCAGGTGCACCCATCACAGGCATCTTCTTGGAAGCACCAGGCCCCTTGGGCCTGGAGCCTCCCCTGA
>NW_006399994.1:372643-388819 GCF_000299155.1 Elephantulus edwardii
CAGAGCGCAGCAGAGCTGGGATGGTGGTGGAGGTGGTGGTGGTCCCTACAAATCAGAATCAATGACTGCCAGGAATGGCAAAACCATCCCTAATACATCAGCCCTATCTCTATGGCAGTTTCCTCTCTCTGATGAAAGGATTGTAGGATTTGGAACCCACTCAGGGTATTCCAGGAGAAAACATGCCTGTCATTGTTGTAGATTGCCGTGAAGTTGAGCACAACTCACAGTGACCCTATGAACGAAAGGCCTGGAGCCTTTCTATAACTAGCTTCATTTATCAAAGTTCATAAAGTTTCCAGAGGCATGTTGTCTACGAAATGGATGCCATTCCTGCTTCCATCTATAGTGAAACTATAGAAAAACATGACTTAGCTCTTCAATTCATTACACTGACACAAAGTCAAACAAACAAATAAAACACCACCACCACAACCACCCACTAAAGTTAATGTTCTGAACAGCTCCGCTGACCCCATCAAGAGTGATGATACAGACAACTACGTCTGAAGCATTCAGCTCTCAGTTAATGGGGTAAGGTTAGGATCCACAGGAGAAACGCATAAGGATGACCTACAAGGATTAACTGTGCCAGATGAGGGCAGTCAGTGGGGGAGTTCTGAGGGGAGGAAAGTCTGTAGGTACCAACTTTATGTTCCTAAACACAGAAGCAACATGAACACAAGGCACTTCCACAACAGAGTAGTGCTCATACACATCCATCAGTGCCTAGAATTTATAAAAATGAAATACTACTACTAATTCAATTATAAATTCAAACTCACTGCTGTCAAGTCCAAACCAACATTTGGTTTCTGAAGCTGTAAATTGCATGGGAAGAGATTGTCCATCTTTCTTTTGATGAGCTGTGGATGGATTTGAACCACCAGAAAGACACAGCCTTTGGATTAGCAGTGCAACTTCTATGGATTAGTGAGTGTTTTTGTTGTTAGGCTCCATCCAATAAAGTATGACTCATAGCAACACTGAAAAAAAAGATCTGAACCCTCTTCTATCCTTTGCCTTCCTCACACTTCCTGACAAGCAAGAGTTCATTGCAGCAGTCACTGTGTCAATCCACCTGGTTGAGGTTCTTCCTCTCCTTTGTCAACCCTCCTCTCTTCCCAGAATCATGTCTTTCTCCGAGGAATAAGACCTCCTAGCAACATGCCCAAAGTATGTGTATACTAATGCTATTAACAATATGATTAGGTGCTGTGGTTTCATATACCTGATCCAATTAAATCCTTGTTGGGAAGATTCTATCATTCTCATTTTACTATGATAACACAGACTTGAAAATGATCCTTTGTGTCAGAGGAAAAAGCAGAAAAGTAGACTCCCTAGGACTCAGGAAAGATAGATATTCAATTTTCTGTTCTTGTTTGCAAGGTTGCATTTATTTTAATGGGAACTGTGGCAGACCTGAAGTCAATGCTTCACATATTTAGATAACAATTTAACACCTTGAGCAAATAGCACTGGACTAGTGATAAGAAGCAATGCTACAATCCCAAAGGCACGCAGTTCAAATCCACCATCAGCTCCATGGGAGAAAAATGGATTCTCTCCTCCCATGTGATTTACTGCTTCTGAAAACCCACTGGAGGGTCAGCTATGAGTTGGTTCTGACTTGACGGCATGCAATGACAACAAGAAAATAGCAAGGAGCTCTGGTGGTACATTGCTTAAAACACTCAACTACTACCCAAAAGATGGGTTCAAACTTACTAGCTATTACATATAAGAAAGTTGTGGAAATCTTTGTCTGTAAAGATTTACAGCCTTGGAAACTCTCAATAGGAAAGATCTACTTTACCCAATAGGGTTATTATGAGTCAGATTCTACTCAATCACAACTAGTATGACAGTATCATCCTAGCTAATTAGAGGATTGCTTTTTTTTTTTTTTTTTTTTGGAGGATTGCTTTTTAAGTGTTGTAGAGTTGACAGGTATTCACTGCAACCAACCCAATGAGCAAAAGATAGAACCTTTGCCGTACCGTGTGCTACAACCATGATCTCTGCCATGCTCAAGCCTGCTGATGCAGTCCCTGTGTCAATCAATCTCATTAAAGCAGAGAACATCAGAAAGATGTTTGCCTGGGCCCTATTGTCTATGCAAAGCTATTCAGCTGCATGAATCACAATAAATTCTAGATAACCACTGAGAAACACAGGGATCCTAGAACACTTGAGTGTTCTCTTATAAAACTTGTACATTCCAAAGAAAGGTGACCAGAAAGAGGATTGAAATGATCAAATACTATCATTAATATCACATGCAAGCAAGATTCTGCTGAAAATCATCCATAAATGACTGGAACAGCACAGCAACAGGGAAATGCCAGATGTGCAGGCTGGGTTTAGAACAGACCACGGCACTAGGAATATTGTAGCTAATGTTAGATGGATCTTGGCTGAAAGCAGAGAGTACCAGAGGAATGTCTATTTGTGTTTCATTGATTATGCAAAGGCATTTTACTGTGTGAATCACAATAAACTGGGCTGATTCTGAGAAGAATGGGAATCCCAGAACATTTGATTGTGCTTATGCGAAACCTATAATTGGACCAGGAGGCAGTCGTCAGAATGGATCAGGGAAACACTGGTTGAAAATTGGGAAGGGTGTGCACCAGAAATGTGTTCTAACTCCATAATTTTCGATCTGTATGCAGAACAGATCATCTGGGGGAAGGCTGGGCTGTATGAGGAGGAATGTGGCATCAGAATTGGAGGAAGATTCATCAACAACCTGCGTTATGCGGATGACACAAACCTGCTTGCTGAAACTGAGGAGGACCTGAAGCACTTGTTGCAGAAGATCAAGGACTGAAGCCTTCAATATGGATTGAAGCTCAACATCAAGAAAACAAAGATTCTCACCACTTGACCTATTGACAGCATCAGTATGGTTGGTGAAGAGATTGAGATTGTTAACAGCTTGAGTTTGCTTGGCTCCACAATCAATACTCTTGGTACCAGCAGCCAGGAAACCAGAAGACAAATTGCATTGCAGAAGTCAGCTGTCAGGGACCTCTCCAGAGTACTGATGAGCAACGATGTCAGTCTGGAGACTAAGATGCACCCAATCCAGGCCATAGTCTTCACAATTGCTTGCTGTGCATCAGAAGCTAGACAACGACTAGGGATGATAGAAAGACAGTTGATGCTTTTGAACTGTGGTGCTGGAGAAGAGTGTTGAATATATCATGGACTGCCAGGAGAACAAACAGGTTCATCCTAGAGAGGGTGAAGCCTGCCTGCTCTTGGGTGGCAAAAATTCTGAGACTTTGTCTGATATATTTATGGCATGTTGCAAGGAGGGACCGGTCCTTGGAGAGGTACACCATGCTTGGAAAGGTGGAAGAACGGAGAAAGCGAAGGAGACACCATCGATGAGATGGATTGATGCCATGGCTGTGGTAGTGAGGGTAGGTGTGTCAGATACAGTTAGTTGACACAGGATAGAGCAGGTTTCAGGGCTCTTGTACAAGCAAATGATTCAACAACACTTAACAACAATAACAACAACAAATAAAAAAAACTGTCTTTGGGAGAGAAAAAAGGAAATGATATATGGTTCAAAATCAAGAAAGAGAATTGCATAGACAGTAGCTGTCCACTCAGATGTGCATGACCCTTGAAGTAAATAAAACCCATCTACAAATAAACCAGCATTCCTGTTGTTGTTATTGTTGTTGTTGTTGTTATGTGCCATTGAGTCACTTGTCACAACAGCCCTAAACTCCGCTCTGTCCTGTGCCAATCGCACCGTCTCTGATACACCCATCCCAATTGCCCCAGTCACTGAATCAATCCACCTCATAGAGGGCCTTCCCCTCCTACGCTGTTCCTCCACCCTAGCAAGCATGATGTCCCTCTCCAAGGACCAGTCTCTCCTTACATGTTCAAAGTATGTTAGATGGAGCCTCAGAATCTGCCTCCAAGGAGCCGCCCACTTTGACCCGTTCCAGGATGAATCTGTTTGTTTTCCTAGCAGTCTATGGTACTCTGAATACTCTTCTCCAGCACCAAAGCTCAAAGGAATCAATTCTCCTTCTATCCTCCTTAGTCATTGTCCAATTCTCTGATGCATAACAAGTGATTGCAAAGACCATGCCTGTATCAGACGCACCTTAGTCTCCAGAGAGACACCATTGCTCTTCAGTACTTTGGAGAGGTCCCTAACAGCAGACTTTCACATAGCAATACGTCTTTTAATTTCCTGGCTACTGGTGCCCAGAGTGTTGACTGTGGAGTCAAGCAAACTAAAGCTGTGAATAATCTCAATCTTTTCACCATCCATCCTGATGCTGCCAATTGACCCAGTGGTAAGAATCTTTTTCTTCTTGACATCGAGCCTCAATCCACATCGGAGGCTACAGTCCTTGACCCTCTCTCTGCATCAAGCACTTCAGGTCCTCCTCACTTTCCACAAGCAGGGTTGTGTCATCTGCATATCGCAGATTGTTGATAGGTCTTCCACCAATCTTGACCCCACATTCCTCCTCATAGAGCCCAGCCTCCTGGATAATCTGTTCTGCATACAGGTTGAAAAAAGTATGGAGACAGGACACATCCCTGGCACACGCCCTTCCTAATTTTGAACCATGCAGTCTTTCCTTGCTCTGTTCTGACAACTGCCTCTTGGTCCAATACAGGTTTCTCATTAGCACGATCAAGAGTTCTGGGATTCCCATTCTTCTCAGAGTCAGCCACAATTTGTTATGATCCACACAGTCAAATGCCTTTGCATAGTCAATGAAACACAGATATACATTCTTCTGGTATTCTCTGCTTTCAGCCAAGATCCATCTAACATTAACTACAATATCCCTAGCACCACGACCCCTTCTAAACCCAGCCTGGACTTCTGGCAGTTCTCTGTTGATGTGTTTGTTCCAATCGTTTTTGGATAATCTTCAGTAGAATCTTGCTTGCATGTGAAATTTATGAGATTGTTCTATAGTTTCCACACTCTGTTGGGTCACCCTTCTTTGGGATGGGAACAAATATAGATCTCTTCCAAGCAGTTGGCCAGGTGGTTGTTCTCCAGATTTCTTGGCACAACTTGGTGAGCACGTCCAGGGCAGCATCTGTTAGCTGAAATGTGTCAATTGGTATACCGTCTATTCCTGGGGCCTTATTTTTGCTATTTCCTTCAAAGTAGTCTGAACTTCTTCCTTCATCACCATAGGCTCTTGCTCATATGTTGTTTCATGAAATTCTTCTGTGTCTGCCAGCATTCCTAGGTGGTACAAATGGCTATCAACACTCAGTTGCCAACTAAAGGTTAATGGTTTGTCCACCCAAAGATCCTTTGGGAGAAAGGTCTGACCATCCGCTTGTGAAATATTAGCATTGAGAACCTTATGAGTACAGCTCTACTGAGACAAAAAAGAGGTCACCGCCATAATCAGAATTGACTTGACAACTACTAGGTTGTTGTTTTGTTTTGTTTTGTTTTCACAAATAAACAAAGCTAGACTATGAATGCTACCAGAAAGACCACCAATTCTTGTGTGACTGAACATCCTTTCTGACCAACACTATTTCCATATATCCTCAAGAACAGTCTAGAAGCATGTGAGAAAGGGAATCTTACATCTGAAGGCTTTTCTCCAGAGATGGAGAGCAAGAAGCTCAACGTAATCATCAGAGCCTCTGGTGCTTTGGTCCCACTGGCCAAAGACTGGTTTGCTGAGTCCCTTAGAATGTGTTTCCTGATTCCTCTCTCAACAAGCAGCCCTTTCACACTTTAGGGGTCAGAGCAAACATCCCAATGGAGAGATAGTGGATTCCCTTATTTTTGTCAAGAGTAGTTACGAAAATGCTTGGGGAGTGGAGAGAAAAGGGTGGGAGCTCGTCAGAGAGGGTGAGAGCAGTTGACAGGCAGGTGCAGGGATGCAGTGGCACATCTCCCCTTATGGATGTTGTTGTTGTTGTTGTTATGTGTCGTCGAGTCGCTTGCGATTCATAGCAACCCTATGTACAACAGCCCTAAGCCCTGCTCTGTCCTGTGCCAACCTCTGAATCGATCCATCTCATCGTCTTGCACTGTCCTTCCACCCTTCCAAACATAATGTCCCTCTCCAAGGACTGGTGCCTTCTTGCAACATGTTCAATCTCCATCAGATGAAGCTTCAGAATCCTTGCCTCCAAGGAGCTGCCTGGTTTCACCACCTTCTCCAGTACAAATCTGTTTGTTCTCCTAGCAGTCCATGGTATATTCAATACTCCTCTCCAGCACCACAGCTTAAAGGCAACAATTCTCTTTCTATCGTCCCTAGTCATTTTCCAGCTCTCTGATGCATAACACGCAATTGCGAAGACTATGGCCTGGATCAGGCACATCTTAGTCTCCAGGCTGACACCATTGCTCTTCAGTACTCTGAAGAGGTCCCTGACAGCTGATAGCATCTCTTATTAGAAGCTAGATTCAGGGACTACTGGTCTAAACACTGCACTCCATGGGCCCTACAGCCGGGCCACCTGGACCCTGGCAGCTGGAGGCTTTCCCATCTTGTAACTCTGTTTCTTACCCATTTCAGAGCCAGTGGCCTGCTCTTTGGAGACGTCTTCACTTACTATTTCCCTTGTCTCCTTGGATTTTTAAACAGCAGTTTATCAGGACAGATGTTTTCTTTCCTCCTTACCCGTGCCCTTTCTGCACAAACAGCAGATTGCCTGCTCTGTCATCTTAATTGAGGGAAGAAGGAAAACATGCTAATCATGTTATTTTTTCTCTTCCTTCTGTTTGTAATTAGTTCTCTAAGCCAACGTCTCTCTCTCCCCTTAGCCCTCCTAGAGCTAACACTCCAAGCAGGTGATTTTCATAATTATGTCCTACCAAGTCTTCTCCTGCTCTGAAAAGTCTCTTCTTAAATATATACTTTGTTTGGTTTGGTTTTATTTTTTTCAGCAGTGCTTCCTGTGACTGTCTAGGAGTCAAGTCACCAAGTAGTCACTAGTAATTTCTACATCCTCCAAAGTCCTGAAGAGCAATGATTTAATTTTATCGAATAAGGAACACCTGATTTGAGCCATAGTTTTTCCAGTCAACTGCTATGCATCTAAAGAGCTGGACATTGAATGACAGACATAGAATCAATGCCTTTGGGTTGTGATATTAGAGAATAGTACTGACTATCCCATGAACTATAAAAAGAACAAACAGATATGTCTCAGAAAATAACTGCAACCAGAGTGCCCCTTGGAGGCAAGGATGAACAAGTTTCATCTCACATACTTTGGGCATGTTGGTTATTCCTTGGAAAGGGACATCATGCTTGGAAAGGTGCAGAGTCAGTGAAGAAAGGAAAACCCTCAATGAGATGGATTGATACAGTGACTGTGGCAATGGCTTCAAGTGTGTCAGGATAGGAGAAGGTTCAGATCTGTTGTTTATATGGTTCCTATGGGTCGACTCAATGACACCTTACAACAAGAACAGTATTTTTAAAAGCAGCCCTGGTGGCACAGTGATTAAGCCTGCAACTACTACCTGAAAGATCAGCAGTTCAAATCCAGTGGGTACTTACCCCATGGGGGGAAAAAATGAGACAATCTTCTTCTCTAATAATTTTTTTTAAAAATTTTTTAAAATTTTATTATTTTTGTGTGCATGTACCATCAAATCAGATCTGACTGGTACAGGAGGAGATTGCCCCCCTTCCCCGGCAGAGCATCTGGTGGATTCGAACCGTGCACCTCTGGGATTGTAGTTGCAGCTTCTTGCCACTAGGCCACCAGAGCTCCCCTTCTCGAATAATTTATAGTCCTGGAAACTCTCTGGGGCATTTCTACTCTGTCCTGAGGGTCACTGTGAGTTGGAGTTGGCTTCATAGCATTGGGTTTGAGTTTTGTGTAGTAAAATGCCAAGATTGGATTGAAGTCTATGACGGCCATCAGCGTCCCTTTACAGAACTGCAGCAATGCCAGCTCCAGGAGCATCCTTCACACAGGGTGTGCCTGACAGGAGAGTCGTGCAGCATCATGCACAGATTATGTTCTTTAAGATAAACACTGTTGTTGTTGTTGTTGTTGTTGTTGTTATGTGCCATCAAGTCGCTTGCGACTCAGAGTGATCCTATGTGCAACAGCCCTAAACTCTGCTCTGTCCTGTGCCAATCACACCGTCTCTGATACACCCATCCTGATTACCCCAGTCATTGAACCAATCTACCTCATAATGGGCCTTCCCCTCCTGCGCTGTCCCTCCACCCTACCAAGCATGATGTCCCTCTCCAAGGACCTGTCCCTCCTTACAATATGTCCAAAGTATGTTAGATGGAGCCTCAGAATCCTTGCCTCCAGGGAGCTGCCTGGTTTAACCCTTTCCAGGATGAAAATGTTTGTTTTCTTAGCAGTCCTTGGTACCCTCAATACTCTTCTCCAGCACCACAGCTCAAAGGCATCAATTCTCCTTCTCTCCTCCCTAGTCTCTGTTCAACTCTCTGATGCATAACAAGTGACTGCAAAGACCATGGCCTGTATTAGACACACCTTAGTCTCCAGAGACTAAGGTGTATGTGTTTATGTGATAAACACAGTACTAAACCACAAAACAAGTGTAATCGAATCTTGGTTTTTTTCTTATAGTGACTAGTTAATGGTTGGTTTAGAATATCAAATATCCACTGCCAGACAACTGCAGTCCTCCGCTTGAGTTACACGGCACCTAACAAAACCGCCAGGTGTCTCCTTGCACCTCTTCCTGTGACAGTTACCCCCGTGTCCAGAACAATAAAACAAACACATTTTATCCCAAGGACATAAAGAGCCAAGTCCAACCCAACCGCACTGGTCTTGAGTTGGATCCTGACTCAAAGACACAGTAAGGCACACAGCACCGCTGTCATAAGGTTTCCAAGGCTGGGAATATTTATAAAAGCAGACTGCCAAAGTGTAGTTGATAGATTCACACTGTTGACCTTTTGGTTAGCAGCCAATTTTTTTAACCACAATGCCACCGAGGCTACAAGATGAGAATTAATATTTGCCTTCTAGAAGATTAAATCGCACAGAACAACATTTAAAAGAAACTGAAACTGAAATAGGCTGGAATAAACATCCTCCAACAACACTACTTGTTTAATTACTATAACACTACACAATTTCAAAGAGTTGAAAACAACCCAAGTGCCCATCAACAAAGGAATGGATAGAGAAGTTGTGGTACATTCACACTATGGAATATTATGCAGCATTGAAAAACAAAGAACTCATGAAATATTATGCAAAATGGATGACCCTGGAAGACAGTATGCTGGGTGAAATATCTTAGTCACAGAAAGACAAATGCTACATAATACCACTGTTATAAAACAGGGCTGACATGGGGGTTGCGGGGAATCTAAGAAGAGAAGTGATAAATAATGTCTAAAGCATTGAAACAGACAAGGGAGAGAACTGTATAAAAGGAATATATAATTAGGTATTATTGACATGACAAGAGTCCAGAATAAGAGCTGAATAGTAAAGTGGTAGTGGTGGGCATGAGGTATACCAATGAAAGAACTTTTATCCAAAGAAAAAAAGTGAACTGGGGCATGGGGGAGGGAATGTGCAACAATGAATGCATGGAAATCCAAGTTCTTTATAAACGTTCATTAAAATCTCAATTTTTTAAAAAAAGAAAATTTTTTTTAACTCAGAAATGAGAACCAAGCTACTATCATTTCCTAGAAATTGCAATTCTTGGGGGCTGGAACACTCCATTGTGGCAATGGGGATTCTCTGCCTGTTGTACATTCTTAGCATCCATTGTTTGCTCCAGATTCCCTTTGGGGGTGCTCTGAGGAACAATGGGCTAGCCAACCATGAAAAGTAAAAAGGTAGGTGTCTGCCTCCTATCCAGCAAGGCAGAAAGGTCAAAGGAGTGGGGCTAGAGAGCAGGAACTCCCATCACGGTGGAGTCATCGCCCCTGGAGCGTCACTAGGAAAACAGAAACCCTGATAGTATTTAAAACAGAGAGGATCTGGCGCAAGAAGTTGGTTACAAGGGTATCTTTTTTTTTAACAGGGTTCTCCAGTAGACCCAGAAACAAGGATTCAGATACAAGTAGTTTGTTCAGGAGGTGGCACAAGTAGAGAAGAAGTGAGGTGGGCAGCAAAGGAAGGATGACCAAGCTCACTTCCACTGCGGAGCTGGAGCTCAGTGCCGTCAGGAACTCTGGGGGCGGCATGAAACCAGTCTCGGTCATTCCACCAGGGATAAAGAAACTGAATGTTGTCTATCAGCGCCCCTTATGGGTTAAACCTGCTTCTGGGAATGTCAATGCTTCAGCTTACTCTAAACGCAGGCTGTTGCTGTCGTCATGTACTATCGAGTTGGAACGATTCATAGCTGAACCTCCAGCTGGTTTCAAAGACAGTAAATGGCATGGGAGCCATCTTTCTTCTGCAGAGTAACTAGTAAATTCGAACTGTGTGCCTTTACATTGGCAGCACAACTCCTTGGTATTTGGCCACCAGAGCTCCATTTAAAAATATTCTTGTAGCCAGACTTAAAAAGTGAAAAAGAAACAAGTAAGCATGATTGTAATGTCTTATTTGAACCTATGTTGTTGTGTACTGTGGAGGAGCTGGTACATTTGAACCACGTGCCTTCAGAATTGTAGTACAGCTTCTACCACTAGGCCACAAGAATTAAATGTATTAGCCAAACATGTTGTTGTCGTCATTGTTGTTATGTGCCATCGAGTCATCTGCGACCCATAGTGACCCTATGTACAGCAGTTCTGACCCCTGCCCTGTCTTGAGCAAGTCTCACTAATTCAAACACACCAACCCCCATCTCATCTGGGTCTTCCTCTCCTGCAGTGGTCCTCCACCCTTCCAAGCATGATGTCCTTCTCCAACAATCAGACTCTCCTGGCCAAATGCCCAAAGTATATGAGATGGAGCTCCAAAATCTTAGTCTCCAAAGAGAAATTTGGTTTCACTTATTCCAAGACAGACAAATTTATTTTCTTGGCAGTCCATGGTATGTTCAAGACTCTTCTCCAGCACCACAATTCAAAGGCATAGATTCTTCTTCTGTCATCCTTAATCATTGCCAACTCTCTGAAGCATAACAAGTAACTGTAAAGACCATGGCCTGGATTGGGCACACCTTAGTCTCTAGACTGGCATTGTTGCTTTTCAGTACTCTGGAGAATTTGAACCATGCAGTGTTTCCCTGCTCTAATCCGAGGTCTGCTTCCTAGTCCCAGTATAGATTTCACATAAGACAATCAGGTGTTCTGAGATACCCTTTCTTCTAAGAGTTAGCCACAGTTTGCTGTGATCTACAGAGTCAAACGCCTTCACATAGATACATTCCTCTGGTACTTTTTGCTTTCTGCCAAGATCCATCTGACATTTGCCTAATACACTTTAGTTATTTCACCCCAGGTGGAGCTGCTTCCAAAGGCCAAGATCAAAGTCTTTCTGCTGAGTGGCTCAGATATTCCAGGAAGTAGCCTTCGACTTGAAAAGGTAAATAGCTTAAAGATAAGAGCCAGGCACAACTACATTTGCTCTGTTGTATATGAAAAATTTGAGAAGGCAAATAAAACAGAGTGGGACAACCCAGAGTTCAGCCACAGCAGAAAATCTCTATCGTTTCTAGGCTGGAAAGACAAAGGTGGGAAGTCATGTTTCTAAACCCTGGGGACTGGTACTATCTCCTCCCATGTGATTTGTTCTTGTTGGGTGCCATTGAGTTAAGTATGACTCATAGTGACTCTGTTCTATCCAGCGCCATCCTCATACTTCCTGACACACTAGAGCCCATTGGAGCAGTTACTGTGTCTTCCTTTCCTTCACAAACCCTCCACCATTCCCAGCATCATGTCCCTCTCCAAAGAATAGGCCCTCTGAGCAGCATACCCTTCCCAGCATCATATTCTTCTCCAAGTAACAGACCTCCTAGCAGTATGCCTAGCAGCATGTGAGGTGAAGCCTCATCATCCTTGCCTCCAAAGAGCACTCCATCAGCACCCTCTCTGAGACTTATCTATTTATTGTTTTTGGCAGTCCATAGGATGTTCGGTGCTCTTCTCCAGAGAATCCCCATGTGATTTACAGTCTCTGAAAGCCCACTGGTGGCTCACCTATGATTTGTTTATAACTCAAGGGCAATGAGTTACCAAGTACAGGAGCTGAAGCAATGTACTCACTGCCCAAAGATGCTGCCCAAAGCTGACCACAGGGATAAATACTTGAGCTGCTCCCTTTTTTCAATCTCTCACCAAAGACCAAAAGCCACTGAGGGCCAACCAAAAACAAAGGAGCTGGAAAATGAAACCTGAGAAACCAGTCACCCATCTACTCTCCTCTCTTTAATATGGACAATCAAAAGAAGGAAGGGCAAGGAATGGATTAGAAAGCAAGCCAGGCTAAGATGGCATTGAAAGGTCACAGTCAGATTCCCCTTATGTCCTTTACACATGAAAAAGAATGCTTCACAAGGATATTGCAGCACTTTCTAAATAAATAAACATAACTGGCTGCTATATTACACTGGGAAAGTCTACAGTCAGGGACCTCTCCAAATTATTGAGGAGCAATGATGTTAGTTTGAAGACTAAGATGTGTCTGATTTAGGTCAGAGTCTGGTGATGTTTCTGAGAGCTATATATGACAGTTGAGGAATGGAAGCCTTTGAACTGCAGTGTCAGAGAAGTGTACAATGTTGCTAGGAGAGGGATGCCATGCTTGGAAAGGTGGAGGGACAGAGAAAGACAGGAAGACCCTCAATCCAATCACTTCCTATGTGTAGTCACTCTATGTACATAGAACAAAACCCTGCCCACTTTTGGGCCATCCTCACAATCTCTTCTGTGCTTACAGCCATTGCTTCAGTCACTGTGTTAATCTATCATGTTAAGAGTCTTTCTCTTTTTTGCTAAACCTTTACCAAGCACTATGTCTTTCTCCAGAGATTGGCCCCTCTTGTAACATGTCCAACTACAGGAGACAAAGTACTGCCATCCTGGCTACTCAGAAGCATTCTGGTTGCACTTCATCTAAGACAGATTTGTTTATCTGGCAGTCCATGGTTTATTCAATAATTTTCACTAACCCCACGGTTCAAATGTATCAGGTCTCCTTTGATTTCCTTATTCTTTCCTCAACTTTCTTATGTATATGAGACAATTCAAAACACCTAGGTGGAGTCAGCTGCACCTAGCCTTTTTTTTTATTAAATTTTAATAGTTTTAATGACCATTTACAGAGATTTCGGGTTTTAATTCCTTCATTGTTGCACTGTTTTCTCCACCCTCATCCCCAGTTCGTTCTTCTTCCCCCCCCCATGTCTGTTTTAATTGTCCAATTGCCACATGCACCTAGCCTTTAAAGTGACATCTTCAATCAAATATCATCACTACCTAACTGTTTTATTGTACTATATACTCTTAAGGCTGTATAGGTCTATTATATCTGTCTAATAGAAATGCATTCTCTACACTAATATGCTATTCCGCACCTCTTTCCAACTCAACTCTCTCACTGGTAGCTTGAGGTCAGACATTATGGGAGGAATTATACTCTGGCAATTTTTAAAAAAATACTACCATCTTAGGAATAACATGCAACATTGAAGATCAGCTTGAAAGGAAAAGGACAATCACACAACAGTTGCATTGTAATTAACAATCTGGAACAGGACATGTATAGCTGATAGAATTGGGCACTGGGCAGGGAAGAGGAGGGAAAAGATAAAGAATAAGGGAAGGTTTACCTACAGCAAAACAACTGAGGAGGATTGAAAGTCAGAGACAGGAGGGAAGGGGGAAAGAACAGACATTAGTGAGTGGATGAATAAGAATGAAGGGAAATGGAGGGTGATGATAGGATGTCATAAATAATTATTTCATACAATTATAATTGTTATAAAATGAAATGTATGTGAGAGATTGAATGAAAATCAATTTTAAAAGAAAAAATTATAAAAAATGGATACCATTTACTGTTTCATTGCTAGTCTTGAGAAAACTATGGATAACACTTTTATTACACCTGTTAACTTGAAAGTATATAATTCTGTTGCCTTTAGACTATAAATTGCACACACATGCGCACACAGACACAGACACAGACACACACTCACACACATGAGGAAATGTTTGATCAGTAGGTCAGTATTCAAAATCAATAAACTAATTCAGCAAAGAAGATTATCGTGACACTGATGAAGGAACAGCATTCTGACAGTGTCAAAGCTGAACCAAGTTTCAGTTTAATAAATGTAATTTGTTCAAACAACAACAATTTGTTCAAAGGTAAAAAATGGTTTGTTGTTGTTGTTGTTAATGTGCCATCAAGGCGTCTATGACGTATAGCAACCCTATGTACAATATCTCTGAACTCTGCTTTATCCTGAGCCAATCTCATTGATTCTGAGATACCTATCACCATTACCCCAGTTATTGTGTCAATAAATCTCATCCAGGGTCTTCCTTTCCTGCACTGTCTCTCTTCCAACCATGATGTCCTTCTCCAAGGACTGGTTCCTCCTGGCCGGTTGCCCAGAGTAGATGAGACAAAGCTTCACAATCTTTGTGTTCAAGGAGCAGCTTCATTTCACCCTCTCCAACACTTATCTGTTTGTTGTCTTGGCAGTACACACGGTATGTTCAATATTCTTCTCAAGCACCACAACTCAAAGGCAAAGAATCTTCTTATGTCATCCTCAGTCATTGTTCAGCTCTCTAATGCATAGAAAGAAATAGTTTAATGTCAGAGGCCTGGCTACTTGCAAGGCAAGACTAGCACTTACATTTGTAAAACCAGCAGAACTGATTCCATCTTGGCTAGAACCATCTCGAATGGAAACCTAAATGAGATAACGTGATTACCCCTGCAGGTGTGTTTTACAGAAACCTATATAAGCCTTTTTAGAGATAATAAAAGGAGGGATTCGTGATCAACGAGGAGGCTCTCTGCATCTTCATTTAATCCTCGTCCCTTCTTTCAGCGGAACTGCTTCGATATATTGGGGCAGGACCTCGATAGTTTAACAAGATTGGCCTACTATGTATGATCAACTGATATTTGACAAAGAAATAAAACCTATCAAATGGGGAAATGACAACCTCTATAACAAATGGTGCTGGCAAAACTGGACTGCTACCTGAAGAAAGCTAAAACAGGATCCACATCTCACAAAAATCAACACAAGGTGGATCAGAGACCTGCAAGTAAAGCCCAAACCCATAAAATTCATCAGAAACAAATTAGGATCAAGCTTAGATAGCCTAGTCTACAGTATGAAGAGACTGCCCACTACAGCCAGCAATGCATAATCTGGAGAGGATAAAGTTGATGAATGAAACCTTCTAAAGAATAAATCTCTGTGCACCTCAAAAACATTTTCCAACAGAGTGAAAAGAAAACCTACTGACAAGGAAAATAACCATTTGGCAATACCATTTCAGACAAGGTTCTCATATAAAAATTTTGTCGAATCCTACAGGGCCTCCACAAGAAAAAGACTGATAACACAATTACAAAATGGACAAAAGACATGGAAAGACGTTACACAGAGGAAGATATTTGGTTTGCTAACTGACACATGAAGGAATGCTCAAAATCACTGGGAATAAAAAAGATGCACCACAATGAGATATCATCTAACACCAGTAGCAGTGGCAAAGTTTAACAGGACAGTAAATAATAAATGTTGGAGAGGATGTGGAGAGATAGAAAACGTTATACACTGTTGGTGGGATTGTAAAATGGTACAACCAATCTGGAAGGCAGGTAGGCATTTCTTTAAAAGGCTAAATATAGAAGGCCCAGCTATTCCAGTATATTCCACTGCTTGGATATAATGAAAGAAAATTAGAACTGAGGCACAAACAGAGATTTGTACATCAGCTTTTCATAGAAGCATTGTTCATCATCCCAAGAACATGGATACAGCCAAAATGTCCACCCATAATCTAATGGACTGGAAAATTATGGTATACTCACATGATGAAATACTATGGAGAATGTAGGAGCAAAGCTTTTTAAAATCACTACCTAACCTGGGAAGGACTGGAGAACATTATGCTAAGTGAACTAACTTGGTCCCACATGAACAAATACTGTATAAAATCATTACTGTAGAAATAGAAAGGTAACTAGTAAAACGGATATGAGAATCCAAGACAAATCCGTTTGTTTTCCTGGCAGTCCAGG
>NW_006399994.1:389318-407706 GCF_000299155.1 Elephantulus edwardii
ATATATATTAGAACGTTTGTGTGTGTTTATACACACACATGTATCACTATCATATACATTAAGGAGTTAAAAATAGCATATTTCCTGCCTTCCAAGAACAAAATCACAAGTATCCTCATCAAACTCTCATTAAGCAAAGAACAATAGAACAAAATCCATAAAATAATACATATGCAAATCCCAGAAGTAGAACAAAGAATAAAGTTCTTAACTCTCTCTGTGCAGTTCATTCTTCACCACCACTCACCTGTCAGTTGCGCTGTGGTCTTTTGTGTTGTTGTAACAGTGGAAGCTATGCCACCAGTATTTCAAATATCAACACACTCACCTGTAGTGGATGAACTTCAGCTGAGCTTACAAACTAAGAAAGACTAAGAAGAATGGCCTAGTGATCTACTTCTTTAAAAACTGGTCAATAAAACCTTATGAATAGTACTAGGACATTGTCTGACATAATGCCAGAGGGTGAGCCTCTCAGCTGGAAGATGCTCAAAAGATAACGTTAAGGGAACCTGGCAGTGTTTCATTCCATTGGACAAAGTGTTTCTATGAATCAGCACAACTCTACAGCAACTGATAACAAAACGGTTCTTAAAAAGGACTCACAGGGTACAAAATGACAGAGCACAGCTTTGAAGGATAATGAGGAGAGTTCACCAAAATAGAGTGGTAAAAAACAGAGAGAGGCATGTGAGGGGCTTCGTGGGCAGTTCTGGAATGCTGAGGTGGAAGGACACAGACTGCGGAAAGGCAGGATATCCATGTACCTAAGGGTGGTAGCCTGCTGGTAAGAACATGCACGGCAATCTCAAAGGCACAGGATTAGCAAACGGCAATCTGCAGGAGAGGGTGAGCAA
The DNA here is from genome assembly GCF_000299155.1 of Elephantulus edwardii. Taxonomy (NCBI): domain Eukaryota; kingdom Metazoa; phylum Chordata; class Mammalia; order Macroscelidea; family Macroscelididae; genus Elephantulus; species Elephantulus edwardii. The sequence continues at coordinate 390,176 of NW_006399994.1, forward strand.
TCACCTCCTGTGTGCTTTACTGCCTCTGAAAACCCACTGGAGGGTCAGTTGGGGGTTGGTTCTGACTAAACAGCACACTAACAACTAGGAAAGCTGTAGCTGCCAACCTTCACTTAGGTTTAGAGGACACTAGAATGGTACACAGATGACAAAGGAAAGGCTTGCATTTTAATTAAGGAAACTATGGTTTGCCCAGAGAATTGTAAGAGAGGAGGAAGGATAGTTTGCACTTAGCTAGATCATTCAAAGACAACATAGGAAGTGTATTTGAGGAGGCAAGACTCTCCTCACAATATTAGAAGGCCTGATGAAGATAGTTACATGAAAGTAAGAACGCAGAGACTGGCGACCCCTTACTCACTTGGCAAACCAACTCTTCTCAAAGAATTCCCACCTCCAGTGGCAGAATTAACCACTGCCTCCTACACTCTTTCAGTCCTCTGTACAGACTTTCCCCAGAACATTCCCCTCATCAGTCTTATCCCAACTCCAAGCTGCAACTCAGACACGAAGACACCTGGTGTCTCCAGTATACACAGTCACTTTTACAAAATTTCTCCAACTTTGCTTAAAATGCAGATTTTGATTCCGCAAGTCTGGAATGAGCTGAAAAGTTATAGTTCCATCTTTCTTGTCTCTTTCCTGAAGGCTGGCACTTATTAGTAAGGAGATTTGTCTTGGCCCAGGAGAGGAGGCTGGGGTAGGAACAGTACCCACCACCCCAAGGGACTTTCTCAGCCATCAGGGCTCTTTCTAGCCATCTTTAGAAACCCCCATGAGGCCACATCATGAACATCAGCTAAACTGGGAGGGAGAACACCCTCGGAACAGCTGGGAGTCTGGCATGATTGGGCACGGATGCTGATGGTAAGGAATTGGCAGCTATGTATTCCTGCACGCCGGCACACTGTCACCACGCACCAGGAACTCCTCAGAGCTCCAGGTGATGGAAATCATTGTACACCAGAGATCACAGGATGAGCTTGGGGTTGATTATGAGTGCCATTCTAAGAAGCTGCTGGTGCAAACCACACACTGCACTCTGAGCAGCAAGAACTTAGCACCCAGCCAGTAAAAATTTACTGACTGGACAAGAAACCTTCTCCTGGGATGAAGGCTTCCAGAACACACCTACTTGCTTCCTGGTCTTCACAGAAAGACTCCACACCCTGTGGCCTTGGGTCTTCAGTCAGGGGAAGGAAAAGAAGACAGTGAAAAATTCTCCTGTAGATAGCTAAGATGCTTGCACAACCTGCAAAATGTAGCATGTAGAAATTATTAACAGGTATATTTTGGTAGGGTGTTCTGGTAGTCTAGGCAAAAGGGGTTGTGCTACCAACCCAAAGGCTTGCTGTTCAAATCCAGCTACTGCATGGGAGAAAGATGGACAGTCTGTTTTCATGCAATTTACTGCCTCTGAAAAAAAACCCCTGAAGGGTCAGCCATGGGTCAAGTCTGACTCAAAGGCACATAACAACAATATGTTTTGCTATGTATCTTTTCACTACAATGATATAAAAAGAAAAATTCCCTTTGGCTAAACTCCTCATCTTCAATGAAAATGAACGTCATTGTTGGCTCAGAGCAAATCCAGACCCTTTCTGATGGACATTGAGTAACAGAGCAAAGAATCAATCAGCCCTCAGTACGCTAATGAATGTCCTTGGTAGGCAGAGGGCTTTTGAATAATGGATGAATGAGACCTTTCAGGTTTTCAGCAGCGCTGGCCGCCACTGCTCATTATGGGAGATGATTCACTCTCCTCCGTGGAACAAATTGTTCCACCTCCTAACTCCATTGCTTCCTTTTCTATTTTTTTTTAATAAAAAAGCATGCACCTGTGGAATTCATATGCACGCTATTGTGTCCGGAATAGAAACGAGAGAATTAATTCATGTCCCACAGTCCATAATAGAGCAATCTCAGAGGACCCTGCCATGGGGGCTTTGCTTTGGCACTGACGTCTTTCCTCAGAGAACAGGGAAGATAGAGACATGTCGAGTCTCTGCGGGCTGTGGAAATATCAAGAGCAGGATGAATTGAAATGAGACTATCTTCCCTAATAATATTTGTTATTTGCTGCGCTGGGCAAAGTGACAATTGGCATTCAAGTCGTCTGCTTACATATTACAGTGGGCATCTGGGAGCTAATTTAGTTCTCACTCCAGTCCAGCGTGTCTAGCTCCTGTTAGTGGTGTGTTTCTAAGCATGTGGGGTTGCTTGTGAATCTAGTCTGGAGGACAGCTTAATAAGCCTGCATCATGCTGCCATGGCTTCTCTCTACACTTGCTTTTTCTTTCAAAGTTTGGAAATTTCTCTGAGTGGTTTCAGCTTCTCCTTGTAACGTTTCATGAAAGATGCCTATTTGGTTTCTAAAATGAAGCAAAACTAACTCTTTCACTGGCTCCATTTCTCAGTGGTTTCCGCTGGAGCACTTCTCCTGATGGCACCGCCGATATGGAAAGGAGAAGGCACCGAGCTTTCCTTCATACAACCAGAGAGATCATGGGAATGAGAGGGGCAGGCAATCCTGCAAAGCCTGATTATGCGGAGGCCCAAGCACAAGCTGAGAAAACATCATCCTCCCTTTGCTGCTCCCCAGTTCTGCCCCAATTCTCAGATGCTAATAAGACTCAGCCCAGTCCCCAGGGTGTCTTTGGACTGAGTTGGCCTGAAAAGCCAGACCCAGCACTATTCTGTTCTGATCATCTTCAGCAAGACTTTGCACAGAACTGGGCTCTGGGCCGACCATATGAGGAATTTGATTTCTCTTCCAGACTTGGAGCAAACCAGCCCTTGAGGGGACCCTGTGATGTAGAGTGGCCAGCTTTCTTAGGACTGAAATGAGCCAGAGGCACTTTGAGACTGTCAGAGGTAAGGAGACAGGCTTTGGAATCTTTATTCTTTTTCCTTTCCTAGGAGATTCTCAATAGTTGGCTTAATTGAGGCATTGGCAATGTCAAGGAAAGTCAAATCCCTCAGTTACTTGCCTTCTTTACTCCTTCTGCATACTTTGTCCCTTGTTTGAGCCTGGCATGGCTGAGAAACTCTCCCATCACCCTCTGTGACACTTATTTAGAAAGAGCAGAAACAGCACTCTAGTATTTTCTGACCAATCCCAAACCAACTGAGAACATTGGTTCAGATCCTTCCATCCATCTGCACTTCCTCCATTCTCACCTCCCTCGCTGTCTGAAAGCCCAGTATTCCCATCACTGCAGAAAGGTGGCTTTCATGGAAAAGAAATTCAGAATGCTTAGGACAACCAGGTTTAAAATAACAAGGGCCATTCCCACCACTGCTATGTCTGAAAACCCTTATTTGCCCAACAACAAGTGAGAGCTTCATGACAATTTTTAAAAATGAAACTTAGATATCTACGTTAGAAAAGAATCTCAAGATTAGCAGGTAGCCACCCCCCTGACATTTGAATTCTACCTAGATTGTCCCTCACGAGTGCCAGAATAGATGGTGGAAGTCAAGATCCTTTCCGAAACATATGCCAAGGGAGGACCAAATGTGGGAGGAATTTATGGCTGGAAATGAATGCACAAAAGACACAGGAATGGAGAGAAGGCTCGGACAGTCTCGCTGTGATGCAAGCCTAGGTGCAGGACTTTGTTGCTATTTGGAGGCATCAAGTCGGTTCTGACTTGATGTAACCCTAAGAACAACAGGAGGAAATGCTGCCCAGGCCTGCATGGCCCTTACATACACTCTGCTCCGCTTCAACATGTACGACCATGTCAGTCCATCTTGGTAAGGGTTTTCTTCTTCACTGACTCTTAAGTTTATTAGACATAATGATCTTCTCCAAGCATTGAGCCTTTCTGGTATTGTTGCTGTTTGGTGCTCTCAAGTTCAACTCAGAGTGACTCTAGGAACAACAGATCTTAGCCTGTCCTATCCTATGCCATCTTCACAATCTCTGACACACTTGAGCCCATTGCTGCAGTCACTGTGTCAATCTACCTGATTGAGAGTCTTCCTCTCCTTCACCATCAATCTTTCTACCTTTCCAAGTATGATGTTCCTCCTCAGAGAATGGCCTTTCTTAGCAGCATGCCCAAAATCTGTGAGATGAAGCTTCACCATCTTTGCCTCCAAGGAGCACTCTGGCTGCACTCTCTCTAAGTCATATTTGTTTGTTCTTTTGACAATCCACGAAATATTCAGCACTGTTCTCCAACACCACGATTAAAAAGACATCAATTCTTCTGTCATTCTTACTCATTTTCCAGCTCTCAGCAGCATAGCATGTGATTGAAAAGGTCATGGGTTGAATCAGGCACATCTTAGTCCTCAAACTAACAATTTCTCTTCAATAATTTGGAGAGATCCTGGACTGCAGGTTTTCTCAGTTTTCTCAGGTTTTCTCTTGATCTCCTGACTGCTAGTGGCAAGTGTATTGATTATGGATCCAAGTAAGATTGTGGCCCTTCTGATACCACTCCCAACGTAAGCAAAAAAAAAAAAAAGTCTTATCAGAGTCCAGCTTCTCAAATTATTTGCTCAGCATACAGACTGAATAGGGATGAAGAGAGAATACAACCTTGACACATTCCCTTCTTAATTTTAAACCATGTAGTGTCCCCTTGCTCTGTTCACACAACATTCTCTTGTGCAGATTAGGTATAGGTTATGCATGAGCACAATTAAATGCTCTGGAATTCCCCTCCTTCTCAATGTCCGCCATAACTTGTTATGATCCACATAGTCAACAAAACATAGATAGACATTCTTCTGGTATTCTTTACTTTCAGCCAGGATCCATATGACATCAGCAAAGATATCCCTGGTGCCATGGCCTTTTCTAAATTCTGGTTGAAAAGTCGAAGAAAGAAAGAAAAATTCTCAAGAAGATAGATTAACAGTGACTAACAATGGACTCTAGCATATCTGAGATGGTGAGGATGGAGAAAGAGAGGGTAAGGTTCAAATCTGTTGTTCATAAGGTTCTAGGAGTCATAGTCATAGCCGAAGGTTCCTAACAATAACAGAAACAATATTGATTTAAGATCCTATTATTTATTTTCTTTGTTAAAAGAAAATATAATCATTCTTAGCCAATTGGCATTGCAATTTTAAAAAAGTTTGAGGATATGGCTAAAGTACTCTATAAAATTGCAGTGTTAGAAAAATTCTTCATAACCATGTTAAACATGTAGGTATCATATTCATCAGTTTACCCAGGAGGGTTCTGACATTCAAGTCTTGGGGCTTCTGATTGTATAGTATGGACCTTTAAGCCCAACCATTTTAGACTTTAGGTTTCAACATCATCATTATGCTTGCCATGAAAAACATTCACAGCCACAGGAAGCATTCACAGCTGGTGAATCCAAGTCAGGATGTCTTTAGGTGAAAGTCTGGTTGGTGCATATTATCTTTCCTGTAACCATATTCTCTCTCTAAGGATCATGTCCCTTAAGAAGAGTTCTTGGAGAGGGACATGATGTTGGGAAGGGTGGAGGGGTTGGCAAAGGAGAGGAAGACCCTCAACAAGATGACATGGTGACTGTTGCAATGAGTGACATGGTGACTGTTGCAATGGGCTCCAGTGTGTCAGGAAGTGTGAGGATGGCCCAGGATAGGATGGGATTCAGATCTGTTGTGCAATGGATTGCTATGAGACGTACTCGACTCAACAGCACTTAACAACTACAGCACAACATAACCATGTTCAGAGATTTATAACAAACATACAATCACAAACAGCATACAAATATATATCACTTAGGAAAAGCAGTCTAATGATTATCTTTTTGTTCTACTCAATTATTATTTTAATAAAGTGAGCTCTAAAATTTAGCAACATTAAGAATTGTAGAGTCTCTTTTCTCTTAAAAATCTATATTCAGGATTTACCTAGCATTCTACACTGAGCAATTAAATAAAGTGAATAAGAAAATAAAGTGAATAAGAAAGAGAAATTCTTAAGAAGGAAAAGTGAGCTTTAAAAGGCAAAGTCTATTCAGTAACGGACCACAAATCAATACAAGCACATGTAGAGACTAGACTGATTGGAAAACAATGATTTTTAAAATAATAGCTTCTATAACACTGTAAATAAATTTCAAAAACACTAAGCTGAGCAACAGAAGCCAAAAACAAAAGAATACCTGCTCTGTAGTCCCATTTATATGAAGATCAAAACTAGATTTGACAATAAATGTCAGAACTGTAATAATTAAAAGGAGGCTAAAGGATCAATTAAGGTTATTATTTTTATGTAAAGCTTTTTAATTTAGCTTTTTATTACAATGGATTCATAAAATATTTGTCCTTTGTGACTTACTTCTTTAATTCAGCATAATGTCCTCCAGATTCATCCATGTTCTGTGGTGTTTTGTGAATTCTTCTTTATTCTTCAGTGTGGCATATATTCCATTCTGTATATTTACCATCATTTGTTTATTCATCTCTTTGCTATTGTAAATAAAGTTGCACTGAGCATAAGTATGTATATCCTCTTATTTCTTGATGATATATACCTAGTAATTAGATGTATATAAGCTAATGATATTTCCTTTTCAACTTTCAGAGGAAGTGCCAGACTTTTCCATAATTGTTTTGGTGTCATCAAGTCAAGTATGAATCATAATGACCCTATAGGAAGAACAGATCTGAACCTTACCCTGTGCTGTGCCAACCTTACTATCTCTAACATACTTGAGCCCATTGCTAAGTCACTGTGTTCATCCAACTGGGTGAAGGTCTTAGTCTCCTTCGTCATCCCTCCACTTTTCCAAGTATGATGTCCCTCTCTAAGGAACAGCCCCTCCTGGCAACATACCCAAGTATGTGAAATGAAGCTTCGCCATCCTTGCCTCCCGGGAGCCCTCTCCAAGACATACCTCTTTGTTCTTTTGGCAATCCATGGGATATTCATTACTCTCCTCCAACACAACCCGCTGGAGGATCAGCTATGGGACTCTTCCAACATAGTTTTCTATAGTAGTTGCACCCTTTTACAGTCCCATCAGCAGTGTATGAGAGTTCTAATCTCTCCACACCCTCGTCAGCATTTGTTGTTTCCTGTTTTATTAATACTTAGTATTGTTGCTGGGATGCGGTTAGATTTCCCTGTTATTTTGATATTTTATTTTGTTTTGTGCATTTAAAAAAATAACAGTTTCATATAGTTCCCTTCTGCACATGTATTTATGCAGGATATACCCTTGAAGTGTAACTGGTGTGTCAAAGGATACAATTGTTTTTTATTCCAGTAGCTATCACTCTGCAGGGGCTCAGGTACTGTAGCAATTAAAGCACTAGCTGTTAAATACAAAGTCAGTGGTTCGGATCTATCAGCCACTTTTCCAGAGAAACACGTGGCAATCTGCTTTCATGAAGATCGCAGCCTTGGAAACCCTGCAGAGCAGTTGTAGTTGTTCCTGCAGTGTCGCTGAGAGTCAGAATCTACTCAACAGCAATGGTTTTGGTGGCTTGAGGGCATGATTACACTGTCCTCCTCAGAGGTTATGACAATTTATACTGTGTACATAACCCATGTCCTTGACAGTAAGAAAAGCTTTCAATCTTTTTCATTTTTGCCAAACTGACGGCTAGAAAATTACCCTTCGCTTCTGTTTTGATTTGTTTCTCTTCAATTATTATTGAGGAGGTTGGATGTCTTTTCATATGCATATTTCTCCCATTGCATTTAAAATATCATTTGGTTCCCCCATAACTCTTCCAAAAACACTCCAATTTTGAAAAGGCCATAAAATTTGTTTTTGAGAGAATCCAGGAATGCATGGCATATCATTAAAGGAGCCTCATTTTAAGAAGTTAAAGAGGAGTCTTTCTCTGCCTTTGAATTCCTATTTGTTTCTATTACCGGGAACATAGACATGAATTGTTTTTGACCAGTGTGAACTCCTTTGGCCTCAGTCTTCTAGTCTCTTGGAAAATCCACTGGGCTTTGAGCAGGAGAGCAAGCAGGCTGTAGGGCGGCTTGCAGGTCGGCTTTTCAAATGTAGGGCCTGCTTGCCACCAGGGGGCCTCGGCAGCTCCAAAAAGTCTCCTACGTTCTCCTCCTGCTGCCATTGTTAGCTGCCATTGTTAGCGGCCAACTAAGCAGCAGAACCCGGGGTTACCGTCACTCTGTCAATCTATCTTGAGGCCCTTATTCTTTTTACTGACATTCTGATTTATCAAGTAATATGGTCCCTCCTCATAACAGGTATAAAATGCATAAGAGGCCGCTCCCCAACACAGAGAGGAAATTGCCAGCTTCTCAGGAAAACTAATTCACTGAATTAAAGTCGTTTGGCTTCTTCCATAGCAATTAGTATGCAAATTACTGGGATATTACCTGCCGAGTCATAAATTACATTGACAAACTTAATATTCACATGTTCAACATACCAGTTTGAGTAATTTTTCTATTTTTCAGTAGTTATGGACCACAGCAATTCATCGCCTTATTGAACCGTTACACATTAAATCAACAGTTAAAAAAAAAAAGACATATTTTTCCAAACATTTTTTATGGATTTGGCTCTCTCAGGAAATTGTAAAGTTGAACATTAATATGCAATGTGTCCAAGTGTACTAAACGGCTGGCGAATACATTTGAGCAAAACTGTCTACTTTTGTACCTTAAAAAAAAACAACACAAAACCACAACGATACAACCTATTGGATCTTCTTCATCGTCATTAGAACCAAATAGGGTCCTAGTTCAAGGTCCCTGCAGTATGAAGAATTACCAGTCCCCCGTATGCAATTCCAGATAATGGTGTTCACAACTGAATAGTGTGACTTGACCATGGGATTCAGGATTCATAAACTGGCACTGAGAAGTGCAGCTCTGGCAAAGCATTCCAGCTTGGGTCATTAGCTCATTAAACTAATTATGTTTGCCTTTCCCCCTTCTCCCTAGTTTTAGTCAATAAACTATGGAGCCTTCAAACTTGGGAAAGGTGCATGAAGTGAGTCCAAGTGAGGCTGCACAAGGTCAAGGTCAAGCACACCTACATAACCCTTTCTTCCTTCTCCTCATAAAGGAGCTGAGCCCACTCTCGGTGCTGGGCCAGTGGATGAATCCTGTCCTCAGAAAGATCTGAGGATTTTGTATAGCTCAGCACGAATTACTCCAAACTCATGAGGACAAACCTGGGCCCTTGTGCCCTCCACCACCAGTTCTGACTCACAGCAACCCCACATTTGCTAGAGAACTCTGCTTCACAGGGTTTTCTATCACTAATTTTTTGGAAATAAATCTCTGGGTCTTTCTTTTCAAGTGTCTCTGGGTAAACTCAACCCATCAGTCTTCCAGTTAGCAGCCAAAGGCAATAAGTCTGTTTTACCACCCAAGGATACGTGCCGCAAAAGTCACTGGCAACACTCGAGCCTGGAATTCCTTCTCTCTGTTTCTCACTGCATCCTGCCACATTTTAAAATCTAATGTTACTAGTTAAGAGATGAAGGGACATACTTACAGATCAGTTAAGCCAGGTGATCTAAGAAAGGTTACTAGAAACTTAATGGGAGTATACTAAGAGAAGCTCATTTACAGGTGTGCAGATAATCTCAGCACATAAACCATGTGGCTGATAACTTTTTGTGTTAAGATTTTTCAAAATTACTTACATAGAGAATGTCATCTTTAAAACCAAATTTAAAAGTCCTCTGCATTGATGGGATATAGATAGGAATAGAAAAGAACTTTGTTAACTAAAATCTGAGCAAGTAAGGGCTTCTGTGTCCCCCTCTTATAAGGGCATCATCTTTTCAATTCCTGAGTGAATTCCCACTGTATGTAAAGCTCTTTACACTCTCTCTAACCAATTTATGTCTTTCTTTGTGGAGTATCAACCTGAGGATACAATGAATTGCTTTTGTTCCAAGGAAAAGACTGAGAGTGAACTAACTGAAGTAAGAGGAGACATCTTAGTCAATTTGAGAATTTACTAAAGGTAGTGTACAATTAAGTGATGTCAGTTTGAGGACTAAGGTGCTTCTGGTTCAGGCCATAGTCCTTCCAATCACTTATTATGCATCTGAGAGCTGGACAATGAACAGATGACAGAAGAAGAATTGATGCCTTTGTGTTGTGGTATTGGAGAAGAGCACATCCATGGATAGCCAAAAGAACAAATAAATATGTCTTGGAAAGGGGGCTGCTGGAGTGCTCTTTGGAGGCAAAGATGATGAGGCTTCACTTTATACTTCTGGCATGTTGCTAGGAGGTGCTATTCCTTAGAGAGGAATATGGTGCTTTTAAGAGTGGAGGGCCAGTGAGGGAGAGGAAGACACTTGGCCAGGTGGATTGACATGCTGACTGCCACAACAGTCTCTAGAATGTCAGGAAGTGTGAAGATGACACAGGATAGGACGGGGTTCAGATCCCCTGTTCATATGGTCACTATGAGCCGTGCTCGACTTGATGTCACTGAACAACAACACTTTCTGCCTTATAGCTTTCTCCTGCGTTGGTGGCTCACTGTTACAAAATCCGAGAGACGTGAGAATGTCAAACAGCAGTTAAAAGCAACTGTTCTTCTTCAGAGATCCAGCCACATGGATAATCTACTGGGAAGCTTTACTGAAACTTTAGCCAACATTTCAACAATTCATCCACTCAGTATTACCTGAGTATGTATTTCTTAGCTAGAATTGTGTCTTCTATCAATATTTTTCATTCATGTGTCAGTGTGAGACAAACAGGGTCTTGAAAGTATGGAAAATGTTCAAGAGTAGCAAAAACAGAAAGGCTGGAGAAGTGAACAGGTTAACTCTGCTGATGTGGTGTGCTGCCAAGTCAGAACTGACCCTCTAGGAGGTTTCTGGAGGTTTTCAAGTTGCACAGATGGGGATTGCCCATCTTTCTCACTGGGAGCAGGGGGTTGAACTTAAACCACATTCCTTAAGGACAGCAAGGCAACTTCTTACCACTAGACCAATAGAACTCCCTGTATGAGGTTGGTGCCATTCAAATCCACCAGCTGCTCTGCAAAAGGATAGCCAATCTACTCTTGTGCGATTAACTGTATCTGAAAACCCACTGAAGGGTCACCTATGGGTCGATTCCAACTTGAGAGTACACAACATGAACAACCACAACAGATGGGATTGAGATAATAGTACCTATGTCCCGGGAATTTTGCAAGGACTACATGCGATAATAAGGGTGCTCTGGTGTCCTACAAGTAAGGAGCTGCACTTCAATCCCCAAGGCAAGCAGTTCAAATCCACCAGCCGCTTCACGGGAGAAAGATGGACAATCTCCTCCTGTGTGTTTAAACTGTCTCTGAAAACCCACTAGAGGGTCAGCTGTGCTTCTGACTCCATGCTACATAACAACAGTAATAAGTGAGATAATAAGGAGGCTGGTGATATAGAATTGCATGTTGGGCTTCTAAAGAGAAAAGTCAGTGGAGCACATCCATCAATGGCTTCAAGGAACAAAGATAGGCAGTCTCCTCTCCTAAAGACTGGAAACCTGACGAAGGGTTACCATGAATGGAAATCAACTCAATAGCAGTAGGCTTTGGTTCAAAAAAGATGTTACACATACAGATCCCAGCAGTGTCAGCATGTAGTGAGCATTCCATAAATGCTGTTGTTGTTGTTGTGTACCATTAAGGCAGAACCAACCCACAGCTGCCCCTCAAGCAGGTTTTTAAAATCACACAGGAGGAGATTTTCTCATGTGAAGTGGCTGGTAGATTCAAACAGGATGCCTTTGGACTGGCAGGACAACTCTCAACCCCTAGGGCACCATCGGATTTCTATCATTTAGAAATATACTTCATCCTGAAAGGAGTGGGAAACCATTGAAGATTAAAGTGATGGAAGAGAAGATCATATGTGTGACTTATAACAATTACTCTAATGTTGTTATGTGCCATTGAGTTGCTGATGACTCATAGTGACTCCACGGACTACAGCTCTGTACCTTGCTCTATCTTGAGCTAAACTTAATATCTCTGACACAGCTATCCCCATGACCCCACTCACTGAGTCAATCTTTCTCATTCAGGGTCTACTTCTCTTGCACTGTCCCTCCACCCTCCCAAACACGATGTCTCATTCCAAAGGCTGATTCTGCCTTGCAACATGCCCAAAGTATGTCAGATGGAGCTTCAGAATCCTTGCTTCTCAAGGATGAACCTGTTTGTTCTCTTAGCAGTCCATGGTATATTCAGTACTCCTCCAGCACTACAGCTCAAAGGCATAAATTCTCCTTCTGTTATCCCTAGTCATTGTCCAGCTTTCTGATGCAGAAGTAATTGAGAAGATCATGGACTGGATCAGACACACCTTCATCTCCAGATTGACACTGTTGCTCTTCAGTACTCTGGAGAGGTCTCTGACAGAAGACTTTGCCAGTGCAATTCATCTTTTGATTTCCTGGCTGCTGGTACCAAGCCTGTTGACTGTGGAGCCAAGCAAAGTAAAGCTGTCAACAATCTCAGTCTCTTCACCATCTCTCATGATGCTGCCAATTGGCCCAGTGGTGAGAATCTTTGCTTTCTTGATGTTGAGCTTCAATTCATATTGAAAGCTGCTGTCCTTGACCTTTTGTAGCAAGTGCTTCAGATCCTCCTCAGTTTCATCAAGTAAGGTTGTGTCAGCTACATAATGTAGGTTGTCAATGGGTCTTCCTCCAACCTGATGCCACATTTCTCCTCAGAAGATTTCAAAGGACAGTGCGGGAAGACAAAGTAAAGTATTATAATGAAATGTGCAGAGAGTTGGAGTCAGAAAATCAAAAGGACTGTACTTGCTTGGCATTTCTTTTTGTTTTTTTAATTGATATTTTAATAAAAGTTTACAGGAAACTTGGATTTGTATTCATTCATCTTTTCACATTTCCCTCCCTATTCTCCCATCCTCAGTTTGCTTTTCTCTTTAAAAAGATTCTTTCACCGTTGCACAATTTCCCCTCACCCACCCCCCCAGTCCACTTTGCTATGCACCTCCTACTCTGGACTGTTGTCATGCAAATAATACCTAATCATATATTTCTTTTAGTTCTTTCTCTCATCTATTTAAAAGTAGTGTTCATTATTTATCCCCTCTTTTCTGTTTCCCCCGAAACTCCATGTCAGTCATGTTTTATAACAGTGGTGTTACATAGTATTTGTCCTTTTGTGATTGAGATATTTCACTCAGCATAATGTCCTCCAGAGTCACCCATTTTGTATAATATTTTATGAGTTCCTAATTTTTCAGTGCTGCATAGTATTATATTGTGTGACTATACCACGCTTCTCTATCCATTCATTTGTTGAAGCACTTGGGTTGCTTCCATCTCTTTGCTATAGTTAACAACACAGCAATAAACATAGTTGTGCATACACCTGTTTGGGTGGCAGTTCTGGGTTTGTTAGTGTATATTCCCAGTATTGCAATTGCTGAGACAAATGGTATTTCTATTTCCAACTTTTTGAGAAAGTACCATACTACCTCGCAGAGTGGTTGCACCATTTTATACTCCCACCAACAATGAATCAGGGTTCTAGTTTCTTCATAGCTTTGCCAGTATTTGGTATTTTTTAGGTTGAAGAAACTGAAGAACAAATTCAAGCCTTAAGTTGCAGTACTATAGGATGCTTTGGGCAGAATATTAAATGATCCAGGAAGCATTGAAAGAATATGGAAGGAGTATACAGAGTCACTGTACCAAAAGGAGTTGGCTGACACAGAAGAATTTATTTTTTAAAAAAATATTTTATTTTAATTGTGATTTTTAACAAAATTTATAAAGAAGTTAGATTTTTCATTCATTCATTCTTGCACATTTTACCCCCTTGCCCTCCCTTCCCAGTCCCCCAAGTCACCTTTTTAAAAAAAAATATTCATCCATTGTTGCACAATTACCTACCTCTTCCCCACCACAAGTCCTCTTCGCAATGATATATCTATTATTCTGAATGACACAGAAGAATTTCATGAAACAACACATAAGCAAGAGCCTGTGGTGATGAAGGAAGTTCAAACTGCACTGAAAGAATTGAAAAAAAATCAAGTCCCCAGGAATTTACGGCATACCAATTGACATATTTCAACAAATAGACACAGCCCTGGACATAATCACTAGGTTGTGTCAAGAAATCTGGAGAACAACCACCTGGCCAACTGACTAGAAGAGATCAATATCTGTTCCCATTCCAAAGAAAGGTGACCCAACAGAGTGCAGAGATTATTGAACAAGAGCATTGATATCACATGCAAGCAAGATTCTTCTGAAGATTATTCAAAACCAACTGGAATATATCCACAGAGAATTGTCAAAAATGCAGGCTGGGTTTAGAAGAGGCCATGGTACTAAGGATATTATAGCTAATGTTAAAAGAATCTTGACTGAAAGCAGAATACTAGAGGAATATATATTTGTTTCATTGACTAAGCAAAGGCATTTGACTGTGTGGATCATAACAAACTGTGCCTGACTCTGAGAAGAGTGGGAATCCCAGAACATTTGATTGTTGCTATGCAAAACTTGTACTTGGACCAGGAGGCAGTCATCAGAACAGAGCAAGGAAACACTACATGGTTCAAAATTGGGAAAGGTGCACACCAGGGATGAATCCTATCTTAAATCTCTCAAATATAACTCTGATAGTATTGCAATAATAGAGTTGTGTATTTGAGGGGATTAAAATTGAAAAAGAAAAAAGGTGCAGGTTATAAAAGACACTGACTTGACATAATGAAAGCAAACACTGACAACACATTTTTGTTCATCTCAGTAGACTCGGAATCCAGAGAGTTGAACACAGAGGAGGCACTGAGTGGGTAGTTGAAGGGAAAGAGCTGGCAAAGACAACTTCAAGTCAGTAGGTGAAGATGACAGCAGAAAGAAACTGACAATGGTGGAAGTGGTCAGAAGAGATTGGAAGAATAGATCTGAACAATAAATTGTTCACCATAATGATTCTCTCTATACCTTACTCACTTCTGCTGAGAAAAATGACAGGAGTCCTCAGAAGCAGAAAGAACTATCACAGTTTCATGCATTTGCATTTTCTTAGCACCTAGAATGAATGAGTTACAAAGGCAGCACCTTACCTAACCCTCCAAGCTCAAGGCACAGACACTCAAGAGAAAGAATAATCTGGGAGGTTGATTTCTCAAAGGTTCATTTAAGCTAGGAAAAGCAGAGGGTCAGTGAAGAAGAGAAAGACCTTACACAAGAAGGATTGACACAATAGTTGCAACAATGGGTCCAAGCACAGCTGAGACAGTGAGGATGGCACTGTACCAGGCACTGTTTTGTTCTAGTAATCACAGAGTCACTATGACAGGAAGCCGACTCAATGGCACCTAATATCAACGACAACTAAGTAGCAATCCAGAGCCAGAAAAGCTTTCACTCTGGTAAATTTACTTCTTTGTTTTAGGCATCAAACATAGAAAGACCGAGCTTTCTGTGAGAAAATGAAACAAAACAATATATATATCTCTTCCTGGACCCTTATTTTTTTGCCAATGCCTTTAAGGCAGATTCCACTTCTTCATTAGCATTGGCTTCTGCTAATATGTTATATCCTGAAATCTTTCAGTGTCAGTCCTTTTTGGTATAGTGACTGTGTATTCCTTCCATCTTCTTTATTTTTAATTTTTTTATTATTATTTTAATGGAAGTTTACAGAAAAGTTTGATTTTTTATTTATTCGTTCATTCATTGTTGAACATTTTCCTCCTTACCCCACCCTCACTCCAGTTTGCTTGGGTTTTGTTTGTTCCTTTTTCTCTGTTAGTTTGCTCACAAAATTCATATACATTGTATTTAATACTATTCTTTACTCATATTGTGTTTCATACAATCATTCTCATGCGTTATGTTTTATAAGATCAATCATCATTGTACCTCACCCATCATTACCCAATCTCTTGAGGTCCCCACTGTATCCTTCCCATTTCCCTCACCCTTTCCTTCCACCCAGCATAAGTCTCTCCTAAGTTAGGTAGTATTTTCCGAAAGTGTTGCTCCTGAGTGATGCATAGTATTCTGTTGTGTGAATGTACCACAATTTTTCAGTCTAGTCAGTTGTAGTTGGACAGTTGGCCTGTTTCCATGATCTTGTATAGTGAATAACTCTCTATGAACATTGGTGTACAGATCTCCATTTGTGTCTCAGTTCTAATTTCCTTAGGGTACATTTCTAGTACTGTATTGCGGGGTCATACAGAGTTTCTGTGTTCAACTTTTTGAGGAAACACCAAACTGTCTATCAGAGTGGTTGTACCATTTTATGATCCCACCAAAGGTGTATGAGAGTTCCTATCTCTCCACATCCTCTCCAACATTTATTATTTGCTGCCCTACTAAACTTTGACACTGTTAATGGGATAAGATAGCATCTCTTTGTGGTTTTGATTTGTATTTTTCTTACTGACAGCGATTTTGAGACCCGTACAAAGAAATCTACAGTTTTTGCCAGACAATAAAAGACCTAAGTAATGGAAAAATATGCCCTCTTCATGGATAGGAAGACTAAATATTATGAAAATTACAATCCTACCAAAACCAATCTACATGTTTAACACAATCTCAATCCAGAGAGCAAATTCATTTTTCAAGGAGATTGAAAGGAAAATTGTCAAGCGTATTTGGAGATGAAAGAGACCCTGAATAAGCAAAGCACTTCTGAGAAACAAAAATGAAGTGAGAGGCATAGAACTTCCTGACCTCAAAACCTACTACACAGTGATAGTAACCAAAACATCATGGTCCTGGTACAATGACAGGCACATAGACCAATGTAACAGAATTGAGAACCCAGAAGTGGACCCAGCTATCTATGGTCAACTGATATTCGACAAGGAAATAAAACCTATCAAATGGGGAAATGACAACATCTTCAACAAATGGTGCTGGCAAAACTCAACTGCTGACTGCAGAAAGCAGAAAGCTGAAACAGAATCCACATCTCATACTATACACAAAAATCAACTCAAGGTGGATCAGAGACCTGGGAGTAAAGCACAAAACCATAAAACTCACAAGAGACAAACTGGGATCAAGCTTAGATGACCTAGTCTATGGTGGAAAGAGACTGCCAAGTACAGCCAGAAATATACAATCTTAAGAGGATAAAATTGATGAATGAGACCTAAAGATTAAATCTCTGTGCACAACCAAAACTTTTTCCAACAGGGTAAAAAGAAAACCTACGGACTGTGAACAAACATTTGGCAATACCGTCTCACATCAGGATCTCATAACAAGTTTTCAGAATACTCCTCAGCCTCTAGAAGAAAAAGACTAAAAATCCAATTGAAAAATGGGCAAAAGACATGGAAAGACTTTTCACAGAAGAAGACATTCAGATGACCAACACACTATGATATGCCTTGGTGTTATTCTTTTGGGGTCTATTCTATATGGTGTTCGCTCATCTTTTTGAACATATATTCTCTCATTCTTCATTATGCCTGGGAAGTTTTCCTCTAGTAATTCTTCCACAAGTTTTTCGGTGTCTTTACTTGCTTCTGCCTGTTCTGGGATTCCAAAGATGTGCATGTTATTTCTCTTGATAGTGTCCCACATTATTCTTAGATTTTCTTCT
>NW_006399994.1:407806-434419 GCF_000299155.1 Elephantulus edwardii
CTTAGATTTTCTTCTTTTTCCTTCCTTTTTGATTCTGCTTTTTGCTCTAGCAGATCAGTGGTGACATTTCTATCTTCTATTTCACTGGTTCTGTGTTCTATCTCTTCAATTCTATTTATGTGTCCCTCCATCATGTTGACAGCATCTGAAACATTGGACCTCATATTTTGGATCGTGGTTTCTTGTTTTTCCTGTGCCTCGAAGAAATCGTCCATCTTCTTTTGATGTATATCTTGTCCATAGCACCTTTCAATATTGTGACTCGAGGTTAAATTTGTTTTTTAGTTCTCTCCATTTGAGAAATGCAGAATGAGTTCTTCCCATTTTGTTCTCTAATTTCAGCTTTCCGCACACTCCATTTTAATACTTTGCTTTGTCTTCTCAAGCTGCCCTTTGAAATCTTCTGTTCAGCTCTTACTTTGGCATGTTGTCCCTTTGTTTTGCAATTTTTTGTTAGCACAATTTTCAGAGTCTCTTCTGACAACGATTTCAAATTTTTTCTTTCTTCTTTGTCTTTGTAATGGCCTTTTGTCCTCTTCATCATTGATATCCCTTAACTCATCTGGTCTTTGATCATTGGTGTTCAATGCTTCAAACCTATTCTTCAAATGATTTTGAAATGTAAATGGAATAGATTTAAGGTCATATTTGTTTATTCACATGGACTTGTTTTAATTTTCTTATGGTTCATTTTGAACTAGCACATGAGTAGTTGATGATTTGACCCACAGCTCAGCCTGGGGCTAGTTTTGACTACTGACATTGAGCTTCTCCAATAATTTCTTCCACACAGTCAATATTATTCCTATGTAGTCTATCAAGTGAGATCCATGTGTAAAGTTGTCATTTGTGTTTTCTAAAAGAGGTGTTTGCAAAGAATAAATCATTGAAAATATAAAATTTGGTCATTCTATTTCCAACCTCATTTCTATCACCTACCTCAAATTTTATGACTACTATTCCTCTTCATTATTTCAAGCTTTTACATTCCCCTCACCAATTATCAGCTTGAATGTTAAAAAACTTGAAATTGTAAAAAATGAAATGCATGAGCAGCAACATTTGAGGCATTAGTGAGACAAGATGGACTAGCTTTGGCCACTTGTTGTTGTTCTTGTTATGTGCTGTTGAATTACCTGCGACTCACAGTGACCCTATGTACAACAGCCCTGCTCTATCCTGTATCAACCCACTATCTCTGACACACCTACCTCCATTCCCCAGTCACTGAATTAATCCATCTCATCTAGGGTCTTCTTCTCTTGCGCTGTCCCTCCACCTTCCCAAGCGTGCTGTCCCTCTCCAAGAACTGTTCCCTCCTGGCAACATGTTTAAATTATGTCAGACAAAGTTTCAGAATCCTTGCCTCTGAGGAGCAGCCTGGATTTACCCTCTCCAGGACAAACCTCTTTGTTCTTTTAGCACTCCACTGTATATTCAATGCTTTTCTCCAACACAGCTTACAGGCATTAATTCGCCTTCTATCATCCCAAATCATTGTCCAGCTCTCTAATGCATAGCAAGTGAGTGCAAAGTCCATGGTCTGTATCAGGTGCACCTTAGTCTCTAGACTGACATCATTGCTCTTCAGTACTTTGGAGAGGTCTCTGACACAGACTTTCCAAATGCAATTTGTGTTTTAATTTCCTGGCTGTTGGAGCCAACAGTGTTGATTGTGGATCCAAGCAAACTAAAGCTGTTAACAATCTCTTCATCATCTATCATGTTACTGTCAATCGGCCCAATGGTGAGCAACTTTGTTTTCTTGGTGTTGAGTTTCAATCTATATTGAATGCTGCAGTCCTTGACTTTCTGCGGCAAGTGCTTCATGACCTCCTTGGCTACTTAGAAGAAAATAATCATATGGTATAGAATATACCATGAACTGCTAAGAAAATGAACAGATTTGCCCTGGAGAGGGTGAAACCAGGCTGCTCCTTGGAGGCAAAGATTCTGAAGCTTCGTCTGACATACTTTAGACATGTTGCAAGGAGGGACCAATGCCTTTAATTTATGGTACTGGGGAAGAATTTTGAACACACCAGGGACTACCAAGAGAAGTAATGGGTCTGTCCTGAAGAGGATGAAACCAAGTTGCTCCTTGGAGGCAAGTACTTTGAGACTCTATCTCACATATTTTCTTCATGTAGCCAGGAGGCACCAGTCCTTGGAGAGGGATATCATGCTTGGGAGGGTGGAGGGACAGCGCAGGAGAGGAAGACCCTCCATGAAATGGATTGATTCAGTGACTGGGGTAATGGGGGTAGGTGTATTGGAGATGATGTGGTTGGTACAGGATAGTGCAGAGTTTAGGGATTTTGTACACAAGGTTGCTATGAGTTGCAGATGACTTGATGGCACATAACAACAACAACAACATACTACACTGGAAATTAAATATAGAAGAATGGTATTGCATCCATAGTAAAAAGAAAAAATCAATTTCAAGTTCAATCCTGAAATACAATGTTGTGAGTGATAGTATATTATCCATATGAATAAAAGGAAGACTTGATCATGGCTATTATTCAAATATACATTCCTACATCTAGAGTGTAAAGGAAGAAATTGAAAATTTTTACCAAATTTTTCAATTTGAAAGAATATACAATGATCAAAAAGCACATAACAAAATGTTCAGTATTATTAGCCAACATGAAAATGCAAATTAAAGCCACAGTAGCTGCATCCATTAAAATAGCTGAAACTTAATAGCTTGATCATGCAAAGTGCAGGTGAGGGTGTAGAGCAACTGGAATTTTCATACACCTCTGAAAAATGGTGACGTTTTTCATAAAATTACACATTCACTTAGCTTATGGTGCAGCAATCTCACTGATACATATTTTAAGCAAGACAAGTAAGAACCAGTTCTACTCATGGATATCAAGTTAATCCCGACTCTTAACAATCTTACAGGACACAGTAGAATGGCCCTAGAGGATTTCTAAAACTGTAAATCTTTGGGGGAGTGAGTTGTCCATCTTTCTCTTGCAGAGTAGTTGGTGGAATCTAACTCCAAACATTTTGGTTAGCGCCCAGCCCAATATTTAACTCACTGTGCCACTAGGCCTTTATTGAATGAAAATAAGTATTCCTAAAAACATTTATACAAAGTGTCTATTAGCACTTAAATAGCAAAAAATTTTACAACTGCCAACATTTCCCTTGTTCTTATTATGTGCCAATGAGTTGCTTGCATCTCAGAGTGACCCTATGCCAATTAGTTTCCTGAAGCCTACCCTGTCCTGAGTCAATCTCACTGACTTTGACTCACCTACCTTCGTTACTCTAGTTATTGTGTCAATTCATCTCATCAGTGTCTTCCTCCTTTGTGCTGTCCCTAAACCCTTCCAAGCGTGATATCCTTCTCCAAAGACTGGTGCCTCCTGGTTACATGAAGAAAATATGTGAGATGGAGTCTCAAAGTACTTGCCTCCAAGGAGCAACTTGGTTTCATCCTCTTCAGGACAGACCCATTACTTCTCTTGGTAGTCCCTGGTGTGTTCAAAATTCTTCTCCAGCACCATAAATTAAAGGCATTGATCCCTCCACCCACTACTTGATTGTGCTTATGTGAAACCTATACTTGGACCAGGAAGCAGTCCTCAGAACAGAGCAAGGAAACACTGCATGGTGCAAAATCAGGAAGGATGTGTGTCAATGATGCATCCTATTTTCATATCTTTTTAATCTATATGCAGAACAGCCAGCGGCTGAGTGTTCAAGGGGTATATTGCTCACTGAGAGGTGTCTCCACTTCCCCAGGTCCTGACAACTAACTGATAAAGCATAAAACCTGTGCAGGATTGGAGCCAGCCCAGCTTGAGAGCCTGTCAGGAAGATGGTGGCTGCAGCCATGGAGGAATCTGAAAGCTTAATTGGTACCACTATGGACTTGGACTCGATACCACAAGTTTTGGTCTAAGAACTTGTTCAGGAAGTGGTCAAGGTGTTCATTATTAAGCAGCCAAACCGCAGGCTGAGCTGTAAATGCAGTTTGTCCTCAAGTGTATCCGTGTGTTTATAAACTAAGGGTACAATAAAAGAAACATTTAAAAAATTCTTTTGTTTTCTTTGTTTTTATTGTAAAAATAGAAGGATGACTAGTAAACCATGTATAGGGTTTTAAGGGGGTAATGGGTGGGAGCAAAAGGGTGAGGATGGCTCAGGATGAAATCACAGGGTTACACGATTTGGTGGGTGGAGGGAGTGTGTAAAGGAAATGAGAAAGATCCTGTGGGGACTGGAAAAGACAGGCTGATGGTGGGCATAGTCCAATGGTGATTAACTTTCTATTTTTTTACAAAGAGAGAGTCTTTTTTATTTGTGGGTTTCTCATTCGGGAATAGGAACACACATGCACACACACACACACACACACACACACACACGCGCGCGCGCGCGCGCTGATTCTATTCCATTCTTACTCTATTCTATTCGACTCTCTGCCTGGTTCATGCTGAACAGGGGTACTGAGATGAAGGGGAAGGGGAGCAGGCTTTAGCACCTTACTGGTGGTCTTGAGTTGAAGCTGCATGTCTTCTGGTTCAGTTAGAAGATATTTTCATTTTTGCCCTCTGGATTGCAAGGTGTTTTCGTGAGTAAGTCCAGTGGGAGTGGCTGGCTGAACTTTGAGGCTCCATCCACTTTCGCTTCCTTAGCTGGCAGTTATATTTTTCTTTTGCCTCTGGAACCAGGGTTCAGATTCCTATAGGAAAAGGAGTAAACCTAGAGAGAACCACCTCGTGAGTTACAAAAAAGGGAGGGGTGTGCTTTGGAGGTGTTACTTACAGGTGTATTGGAGGAGGAGATGGAGGGAAGTGGCCTAGGAAGAGTTCTTCATACAACTAGGTGCCTCCCGTGAGGGGCTGGATGGCCCTCCCCTGCAGGCGGCTCTCCCCAGGGGCCTGGCAGCTCTCCCCCACCCCCCAAGCTCTTCTGGGGTCCAGACCTTGAGCCTTACCAGGCATGGTGGCCAGGAACAGCATTTCCGGCTCTAGTGCCACTCTCTTCCTCACCAACAAGTAATTGTAACTTGAAGTAGGTATTATTACTTTCCACTTCCACAAATGGAGAGGCTTCCAGAGTGGTGAGCAGACTTGCTCAAGGTTGAAAAAAAATAATAAAGGCAGTTGAACAAGTCCTCAAACCAAGGTTGTCTGAAGGCCGGTTGTGAGGTGGCAAGCTCCACGTGATGCTTGAGTGGGCCATTCTTCATCTTCCTCTGCAAGCAACATCTTGCTGAAGATTATTTTTAAAATGGCTAGAAGAGTATATTAAGATGGCTTCCACCTGCCACACGCAGGCCTACTAACACACCTTTAAAGAACAGGCTTATCAGCAGCAAATACCTATGTTCTTGTATATAGATTGGGATCTGAGCGTATTTGAATTGTTAACACCTCCAGTTCTATGAGGACTGTGACTTAAGGCCTAACTTTGATTAAAGAGAAGAGCTGGGAACTACACTGTTTCCCGACATGAAAGAAGTTTATTTTCTACCTGCATTGACTCCTGAGATTTTATCTGAAACTAATGTAACTTAGCCATTATCACTGTTTGAATATTTACTTCAAGGAGGAAAAGAATGTATTTGTACCTAAGGCTTCATATCCACATGAGTTTAGATCTGTTGTCAAGTGTCATGTGTAGCTTAACTTGGACATTTCCAGCCTGTAAGATAAATTTGTGGTTCAAAATTGGGAAGGGTGTACACCAAGGATGTGTGTCCTGTTTCCATATCTTTTCCATCTATATGAGGAACAGATTATCCAGGAGGCTAGGCTCTATGAGGAGAAATGTGACATCAGGATTGGAGGTAGACTCATCAACAATCTGCATTATGTAGATGGCACAACCCTGCTTGCGATAATAAGGAGGACCTGAAGTATTCGCTGCAGAAGATCAAGAACTGGAGCCTTTAATATGGATTGAAGCTCAACATCAAGAAAACAAAGATTCTCACCATTGGACCAATTGGTAGCATCAGGATGGATGGTGCAGAGATTGAGATTGTTCACAGCTTTCGTTTGCTTGGCTCCACAATCAACATTCTTGGCTCCAGCAGCCAGGAAATTAAAAGACAAATTGCATTGTCCAAAGTACTAAAGAGCAATGATGTCAATCTGGAGTCTAAAGTGAACCTGATACGGGCCATGGTCATTGCAATTGCTTGCTATGCATCAGAGAGCTGGGCAATGACTAGGGATAATAGAGGGAGAATTGATGCCTTTGAGCTGTGGTGCTAGAGACAGGTATTGAATATACTATGGACTGCTAAGAGAACAAACATGTTCATCCTGGAGAGGGTGAAGTCAGGCTTCTCCTTGGAGACAAGGATTCTGAAGCTTTGTCTGGCATACTTTGGACATGTTGCAAGGCGGGATCAGTCCTTGGAGAGAGACGTCATGCTTGGGAGGGTGGAGGGACAGCACAGGAGAGGAAACCCCTCAATTAGGTAGATTGGTTCAGTGACTGGGATAAAGGGCATAGGTGTATCAGAGACAAAAAGATTGGTACAGGAGAGAGCAGGGTTTAGGGCTGTTGTAAATAGGGTCACTATGAATCGCAGATGACTCGATGGCACAGAGCAACAAACAACAAAGATAAATTCAGACATTGCTGAATTTTAGATGGTGCATAGGTTTCCCTGTTTATTCTCATTGTTTTTGTTATTGTTAAGAGTTGTTGAGTTGAGTTGACTTGTAGCAACACTATGAACAATAGATCTGAACTCTGTCCTATCCTGCACCATCCTCATCATTTCTGACATACTTGAGCCCATGGATGCAGGCGTGTCAACCTGTCTAGTTTGGATTCTCCCTTTCTCTCGTTGACCCGTCACCTTTACAAGGATGGTATCCCTTTCCACCCTCTATGAGGTGGATTGATTCAGTGACTGGGGTAATCGGGATGGGTGTGTCAGAGGCAGTGAGATTGGCAAGGGATAGAGCACGGTTTAGGGCTGTTGTACATAGGGTCGCTATGAGCCACAAATGACTCGATGGCACATAACAACAACAACAACAACATCCCTTTCCAAGGAATACCCTCTCCTAACATCATGCCCAAAGTATGTAAGATGAAGCTTCACCATTCTTGCCTCCAAGGAGCCTTCTGGCTCCAAGACACATCTGTTTGTTCTTTTGGCAGTCCATAAGATATTCTAGACTCTTCTCTTACACCATAACTCAAAGGCATCAATTCTTTCTTCTTCCATTGTTATTCATTGCCAAGCTCTCAGATACATAACAAGTGATATAAAAGAACATGGCCTGTTGAGCGAGATATCTCATTCACAAAAGGTGACTTACATCCAAGTAAGATGGATCCTTTTCTCCGTCATGACCCAGTGGTGAAGATAACAAGTATTTCAAGTCTTCCTCACTGTCAGCAAGTAAGGTTGTATCATCTGCATAGTGCAGGTGTTGATACATCTTCCTCCTATCCTATCTTGATGCCATGTTCTTCTTCTCCAAGTCCAGTTCTCAAATAATTTGCTCAGCATACAGATTGAATAGGCAGCTCTGGTGACCTAGTGGCAAGAAGCTGTGCTGCAATCCTGAAGGCACTCGGTTTGAGGCCACCAGCCTCTCCACAGGAAAAGGATGGGCAACCTCCTCTGGTGCATTTAACTGCCTCTGAAAACTTACTGAAGGGTTAGGTATGAGTCAGTTCCAACTCTATGGTACATAACAACAGATTGGATAGATTTGGAGAAAGGATACAACACTGACATACACCTTTCTTAGTTCTAAATCATATTTATGTTCCCTTGCTCTGTTGAACAACAGCATCTTGGTCTAGGTATATGTGTTGTATGAACATAATTAAGTATTCTGTGATTCCTATTCTTCTCATTACTTTTCACTACCCTCAAGTTGACTCCAGCTCATAGAGATGCTATGCATAACAGAGTGAGGCCCTATTCAATCATGTGATATTTTCACAATCTGCAATCATAATACATTCAATATTCTTTGTCAATATCATAATTCAAAGGCATTGATTCTTCTTAATACTTCTGCATTCATTGCCCAAGTTTTACATGCATATGAAGCAATTGAAAATACTAAGACTTCTGCTGGAGAAGGAGGAGAAATCTCCTTCTGTGCTAGACAGATCCAACTCGAAAAGAAAGAAAATACTAAGACTTGAATTGGACACACCTTAATATTTAAAGTGACATCCTTGCTCTTTAGCACTCTAAAGATGTCATTAGCAACAACTTTGCTCTTTGCTGGAGATAAAAAAACAAACAAAAAACCAAACTCAATCTTATAAAAGATATCATTACAGGGTCTATAAATGTGACAGAGACCCAGACTTCTAGAAGAAGAGACAGAGTAACAGATAATAAAAAGTGATAATGTGAATGAGAATGATTGTTTGAAACCCAATGTAACTGAAGGATAGTGCAAAACAAAATGTATATGAAACTTTGTATGGGGACCAATGTAAGTTAAATAAACAAACAAACAAACAAATGTGATAATGGGGAAATAGCTCTTGTATCACTGTCTTTTGATGTAGATCAAGTGCAAATTTTGTTAAGTAAAATATATGAGCCACATATTTTCTAAAAACATATACAGAAAAAGTTTCATACTATCTTGTGGAAATGAATACATTTTACCATCTCAGAGGGTTGTTCCCCATTCTTGGCCTTGTTTACTCATTGCATCATTGATGGAAGAGTAAGGATAATGAGAACTAATATCTTAACTTACTCTGCTTTAATCTAGGATTGGATTACAGTCAGGAGGCTGTAGAACTGTGGAACCAGAAGATTTCTATTTTTAGAGGAACTTGGCAAAGCATATGTGGAAAAGAGGTCAAAAGTGATATGGAAAGCACAAGCAATTTGTAGTCACTTCCTTTTGTAGTGTCATCTTACTTTGCAAGTGTTAAACTTGTAAACATTTCTCATCTCTCTTTAGATACAGGGAAGGCAGGCAGGTAACAAAGAAGACACTGATATGAGACAATCCAGGAAGTGAGTACCAGTGGTTGTGAATTCAGCCCTTGTAACTCCAAATTTGTATTATGCAGATGGCACAACCTTATTTGCTGAAAGCAAAGAGGGCTTGAAACCTTTGCTGCAGAAGATCAAGGACTGAAACTGCCAATATGGATTACATCTAAACATCAAGAAAACAAAAATCCTCACCACTGGGACAGTAGGAAATATTATGATGATGGAGAAAAGATTGATACAGCAATGATTTTTGTCTTGCTTAGATCCACAATCAACAACTTTGGCACCAGCAGTACTGCTCAAAAGTTTTAAGGAGCAATGATGTTAGTTTAAAGTCTAAGGTGCAGCTGATTCAAGTCATGGTCTTTTCAACTACTTGCTATGCATCTGAGGGCTGGACAACGAGTAAAGATGATAGATGAGTCTTTGCCTTTGATCTGTGGAGCTGAACAAGAACACTGAATATCCTGCAGATTGCCGAGAGAGCAAGCAAGCCTGTCTTGGAGAATGGACAGCCAGAAGGCTACTCAGAGATGAGGATGGTGAAGCTTCATCTCACATACTGTGGACATGGCGTGAGGAGAGGCCAGTCCTTGAAAAATGACATCATGTTTTAAAAGGTGGAGTGTCAGCGCAGGAGAGGAAGGCCCTCAGGAAGGTGGATTGACCCAGTGACTGTAACAATGGGCTCAAGTATAATAGAGATGGTAAGGATGACACGGGATAAGGTTAAGTTCAGACTTGTTGTTCATTGAGTTATTGTGAATTGTACTCTACTTGACGGGCGCCAAATAACAGCAACAACAATTCCAAATCCACTATCATGTTCCCTGAGCCAATTCATCTTGCCTCCAGTGGGTTTCTGAGCCTGTAAGTCACACAGGACATAGCTTCAAACTTCTCAAGACTAGCAGCACAACTTATGGACTATAAGAGCTCCTCAAAATGAGTATAGCATATGTTATAAATTAATATGGATCATAACTGTTGTTACTGTAATTGTTGAATACCATCAAGTCAGAAATGACCTATAGCTGACCCTCTAATAGGTGTTTAGAAGCTGTAAATCACACAGGAAGCAATTATCCATATTTCCCTTGCAAAACACTGGTGTATTTGAGCCATGTACCTTTTGGTTGGCAACAAAATTCCTTACCACTAAGCCACTATTACATGTATCATAAAATAAAAGTACACAGCATATAGAATAAAAACATTATTTTTTCATAAAAATAAATAGAAGGATAATAGCCTTGCAGATTTGGTCAATCATTGTCTTAAAACAGCACTATTTAAATTCTTCTGTCCACTTTATGTATCAACAACTGGACCCAGAGGACTCAGTTCAGAAAGAATGCTTCAAGGATAAAAGTACTATTCTTACTCTTTATTATAGCTTAGCTGGATTGGTAATGCAATGCTGGAGAAATCAAAGAAATGCCAATTCCTTTTCCTGACTTACAGAAAGTGGTAAGAGAGTGAGGAGAAGTGAAAGAAGTCAGAGGAGTAAATAGTTACAGTTTCTACATTTTTATCTTAAACCTGATGTATAGAAGTGAGAATATTAGACATATTTAGACCATGTTGGATTCTAGGAGTAAAGTTTTAAGTTCATGGCCACACTAATGGACTCTGATTGTCATTTGAGCTAGCCTTTGTTTCCTGCATGGGATGAATGTTGAATCACAAGCTGGCCATTGGATCCACTGCAGTGGAAAACTATGCATATTCACAGACAGAACCGAAGTTTACAGAGGAGAGGAAGGCCAATGTTGTAAACTAGAAACTGATGACCATGACATCTGTCCTAAGCCAGAATGGATAGTTAGAACTGCATCATCATGTCCTCTTAGCATAAGAAATGATGATCAGTTAGAAAGACATCCAGAACCTCAAAAAGAAAAAGGTAAATAACCCATTCACAAAATAATCACCAAAGAAGACATTCTGATGGCAAACACTTGAAGAAGTGTTCAAGTAACTAGCTATCAGAGAGATGCAAATAAAAACAACTATGCAATATCATCTCACTCATCAACAATAACAAAGTTCAACAGAGCAGCAAACAACAAATGCTGGAGAGGTTGTGGAGAGGCTGGAACCTTTATTCACTACTGGTGAGAGTGTAAAATGGTGCAACCACCATGGAAGGTGGTTTGGTACTTTCTCAAAAAGTTAAAAATAGATGTACCATTTAATCCAGCATTTGCACTACTGGGAAGATGCCCTAAAAAAGCAGAACTACCACCCAAACAGACATGCACATCTATGTTTATTTTTGCATTATCACAAAAGCTAAGAGATGGAAACAACTCAAATGCCCATCAACAAATGAATGAATAGAAAAACTATGGTATACTCACACAATGGAATCCCATGCAGCACTGAAAAATAGTGAACTCATAAAACATTACACAGCATGGATGATCCTGGAGGACATTATGCTGAGTTAAATATCACCATCTTCAAAGGACAAATACTACATAACATCCCTGTTTTAAATCAGGACCTACGTGGGAGGTTGGAAGGAGAATAGGAAAAGAGTGGATAAATAACAAACACTGTATTGGAACAGATGAGAGAGAGAGAACTATTTAAAAAGAATATATGATTAGACATTATATGTAAGACAACAATCCAGAATAAGAAGTACATTGAAAAGAAGACTTGGAGGAGGGAATTGGAAGGAAATTTCACCACAATGAATGAATATTAAAAAAAAAAAACACAAAAAGAAAGTGAACTGGGGGAAAGGAAAGGGCAGGGAAGAAAATGTACAATAATGAATAAATGAAAACCCAACTTTTCTGTAAACTTTCATTAAAATCACAATTAAAAAACTTAAAAAAATAAATTTGTACATGGGCTTACAATGTACTGATCTTACCAGACGGACCTCTGGCTCTCACTAATGGCAATGATGGCAGATGCAGTAGAATCATGCCTTAGAAGTTTTGCGCTTGAATTTTTAGCAAGGGGCTTGGCAAAATCTTCCTGGTGGATAAGAAGAAAAAATGGGAGCAGGATCACAGTGCCTAGATTTGTGATTTGATCAGAGTGGTGATCCATATCAACCATGGTGTGGTTGTGGAGCGTGAATTTGGAGCCTCTTTCTTTGGTCTGGTTCTGTTTGTTTTCTTTTTGAAGTCATGACCTAAATGAACCTGCTGATGGAAGCTGGTGAAATTCATGGGTGACACAAAACTTTAATGAAATGCATGATGTAGATACAGACAAGATCAGGATCTAAAAATAGCTCTACAAGCTAAATGATGACGATGGCACACTCTACTAGACTGATTTCTAATAGTCTTTGATGTTGCGTCTTCTGAATACCCCTTCTGCGAAAAGGGGGGAACATATCATGCCTCTATAGAAAGAAGAATAACATCAAGTTCAAGAATGCCTGTGTTGGAATCAGACCATTTGTAAACAAGTCTCTCATTTTTAAATAAGTCTCTACCCTTGTGAGTCTCAACCTATCCCCAGATGGATGTTTGCTATAGAACTGAATATAGTTTTTACATCATTGAGTTGATGTGGACGTAAATGAGATGCAAAAGATGCAGAGTATTTAGCACATTTCCTTGTCCATAAGAAGCACTCAGCAGATAATACTATATATAGCTATACACCTAGGGTAGCTTAGTAGGGGCATGTGTGAAAAGACTTGTGGTTTTAGTCGACTCCAAGTTCAGCATGAGCCAATGATGTGTTGCAGTTTCCAAAAATAACTGAGTGGACCTTAGCTGTCTTTAAAGAGCCAAGACAGGGAGAAGAAGTGGAAGGGCACTGCTTGCTGATTTCTACACAGACAGACTTCAAACAGAACCACCATGTCCTCTGCACCCTATGTTCCACCATTAGGAAAGGTCTTCATAACCTAAAAGTCATCTAGCTAGGAAAATCTAAGGCAACAAATACACTTAACTCCAAGGTATATTGAGAATTGGTTAGTCTGGAGAGAAAAATACTTAAAGGCATCATGACAGCTGTTTCAAATATTTTTAGGACAGTCACATGAATAGGAGTCAGTGTTGTCAGGACGGAGCCAAACTGTATGAAGAAATTGTCTACCGAAACCCCTTGCCAGGGATTTAGAAAATACACCAATTAATTGAAAGTATAAACCATAATAATGAAATAAATGGCTTCATTCCTCCTTGAACAAAGTCCAGCTCAGCCTTGAGCTGTTTTGTTGATCATTTAGCATGGGAGGGTTTTCTCCTTTTAAAAAGACTTTTCCTTGAGAT
Organism: Elephantulus edwardii; assembly: GCF_000299155.1. Classification (NCBI taxonomy): domain Eukaryota; kingdom Metazoa; phylum Chordata; class Mammalia; order Macroscelidea; family Macroscelididae; genus Elephantulus; species Elephantulus edwardii. The sequence goes on from NW_006399994.1 coordinate 421,040, forward strand.
TTTTATTACCCTTGTGATTTGGTATATACCACTATGATCCATTTTCTAGAAAACAAATACAGTAATGGAAAGACACTGAGTTATAGGAGAGTCACTTTCATTTTTCTGGTACTTAGAATCTCTGCCTGCTAAAATCAATTGTCATTAATGACTTTTACCTCAATTTGCAGTTTCCTCGGTATAGTGATTGTGGTGGTTGTGTTTGATGACATTCCTCCCTGCCATTCCAACTGTGTTCTGTGTTTTCTTTTTATACGCTAATATGAAAAAGTCAAATCCCCAGAAGAGTGTTAAAAAAGCATTTTGGTTGAGAAGTAGGCTATTAGCTACCATGAGACTCAGCAATACACACTGACTTCGTGACCACCATCTCAAGTTCTCTGTCTCTGTTCTAAAATGAACTGTATTCTTTCAAAGAGCCAGAATCAGACTATTTGTATTCTGGTCACAATAGAGGGCATTGATGGGACAGGCTCAGATTTTTCTCACCTGAGCAGTGCATCTAAATGGGGTGGGGGGAGGGGGGTATATCATTCACAACGCAAATAGTATAATCAAAACAAAAAAGCTGTTATTGTAGCTCTGTACCATTTCCAGATAATATTAATTTACTGCAGAAATTTTGTCTGAATTTCATGGCATTGTTTCTACTAGACAGCAACTTTGTCTCACCAGAATCACCACTAAAGCCATGGATAAAGTTTCCTGACAGTAATTAGTTAATTTTGTACTTTGTTCTGGCTGTATAGTTGTGTAAAAATCCTCTACTGTTGAATTAATTCCTACTCAGTGCAAGCCTACAGGATAGAGAGGAATTGCCCCAGAGGGCAATCCAAGACTATAAATCTTTGCAGAAACAGGTGGTCACATGTTGTTCTAGTGGAATGGCTGGTGGGTTTGAACCCCTGACCTTTCCATTCATAACTGAGCATTTTAGCCCCTGCTACAGCAAGGCTCCTTCTGCTTGTGTGTAGAAATAAAAAGTCCTCTTCAGTTAGAGCCAGACATAGATTAAGTAATTAGGACAATGACTGCTTGGGTGACATTTCTTAGAGATGGAAAATGAGAATGCTGTCTTGAATTAATATTGTAGTTTATAATTATATGAACTTTTTGAGGTAAATCTAACAGCACGCTGTTGCTTCTGACTATTTAGAGTATTATTTGAAGAGTTTCCCTCAGGGTTGTTCTTTTCCCCCCTATTCTTCCACAAGACGGTTATTTGACAGCAAACTTCAAAGGATCCAACAGTGATTTTCAATTATATTTATTATTAGCTCCATAATCAGCTGACATATTAAAAAGAGCAAAGGCAGTAACTTGGACCCTTTGGGGACTGGCATCAGGTTTCAAAGTTACATTTGGCTCTTATAGAAGCTAGCAGAACTACCCTCTTACAGAGAGCAGCAGCAGATTTAATCCTCCTTTTATTGTTTGTTTGTTTCATTTTGTTTTGTCTCATTTCAGTTCTTTAACAATGGTTCCCTACGTTGCAGGCACCAATGTTACATTACTCAAGGTTAAAAATCAAAACATTCAGAGTGTTTTTCCTTTTCAAAAATACCTCAGGGGACCTTCTGTCATCTGTCTCTCTGTTCCTTTTCCTGGAAAAAACAGTCAGGTCTGGATAAACTCATAGCTGACCCTCTAGAGGGTTTTCAGGGGCAGTAAATCCCAAGGAAGTTGATTGTCTATCTTATTCTATCAGAGCAGTTGGCAGATTTGAACTACATGTCTTTAGGTAACCAGTGCAATTTCACTAGGCCGTAGGTCTGGCAATTAATTGTCTTCCAGAAGTCACAGCCTTAAAACTCAAAATAGCAGGATCACTCTACACTTCCAGGAGTGAGAATCAATTTGACAGTGGTAAGAAGCTGTGCTGCAATCCGTAAGGCACGAGGTTCAAATCCACCTGTTGCTCCACTGGAAAAGGATGGACAATCTCCACTGTGTGATTTACAGCCTCGGAACACCCTTTGGAGGGTCAGCTGTCAGTCAGTTCAGACTCCATGGCACACAACAATAACAACAGTTCCAACAGTTAGAAGTGCTATCACCATAAAGTGAGAGTCCTGAGGAAATAGGATCAATGCGTCACAGGAAAAGGTTCTTTCTTTTTGAAGCATTTCAAATCATTATTTCCAAGCAACATCGCCAAATTTAGCTGCAGCCACCATGCTCACACTTCAGCACCCACGGCCCTGTAATGTATCAACCTCCCCAAGCGCAACCGGAAATTCAATCAACAGAGAAGACCAGGTTGTCTAAGGCAACAGCCATTATCAACCAAATTTCCTGGCATTAATAGAGATTCACGATAGAATATTATGTTTTTTGAAACTGAAGGCAGCGTTGTCAGGAGAGGGTACATAGGCGTGATGAAAAGGCACAAAGCAGAGGAAGCACAGGCTTGAAATTGGAGATGAAGAGTCCAATGTTGGGGTCCTACCCTGAATAGAACAGGTCCAGCTATGCACATTTCTTTCTCAATAGTCTCCAAGCAGAAAAAGAGCCTCAAGCAGCCAGCCTCTTATAGAGATTCTTTCATAACGTCCAAGTGATGTATAACCACAGCCGGAGCGTGTTATCACTGGACTAGGCCCAGGAACCTCTCTCAAACTTGGCCATGTGGCCACAACCAGATTTCACAGGCTGCTTGCAAAATTCATACAGTGTAGTGATCATCCGCCAGGCTGAGAGGAAGTTAGGCATATTGGAAAAACTGTGAAGGGTTTTCAGAGATGACTCAAAGGCTCAGATAAATGTCCAAAGATAGCCTCAAAGCTAATTAACCACTCGCTTCAGGTGCTCACCACCCAATTTGACAGTAACTTGTGCCTTCATTTGCTGTGCTGCATTTGTTGGGGGCATGGACTACTTCAGGTCCTGCATTCTTCCTGGGCCTCTTCACAAAGTTGGAAGGAAGAGTTTTAGTTCCTCTTCTGATTTAATTCTTGGAATGTGATCCTCAATATACATGAACTGCTGAAATGAGGACATTTTGAAGACTCAATTATGAAATAGAAGAGGGACAAGGCCTTTGTCAGCAAAATACAAGCTCACATTTTTCTCCTACTAAAATCGCAAGAAACTATAAAGCACACAGACAGACAATGCCAGCACTTTCTAAAAAGCAGAGATTTTCCAAGTATACATGTCTTGCTTTATTGTATCTCTTGGGTAATGATTTACTTGCTACAGATATATACATGTTGTGTAAGAATGTTGACTCTAAAATGCAGATGCAGAAATGCAAGGCAGCCAGATGCCAGTAATTTTCTAGCCACAATTCAAAGACCAACAGCACTATATTGATGAGAGAAAGATTTAGCCATCTGCATCCATACAGATAGTAACCTAAGAAACCCCAGGAGGCAGTCCTACTCTGTCCGGTCAGGTCACTGTGATTCAACTCAACACCACACAACTCACAGGCACTAAAATAGCAAAGGAATTTAAATACTACTCCTAAATCTTAAACCACAGCTGGGCTAAGGAGGGCAAAAGATGAAAATAAGAGCCCTACACAGTCTTCCACATTTTAACTGAGTCACTTGGGTCTAAGACTTAAATGAGCAATCCTTTGTGCCAAGCAATTTTTATATATTCTTTCTAGAAAAGCTCAGAACTGAAGGTGAGGTAGTGGCACGTCATTGCCATTAGCTAATTCCTCAGATCTCCTAAGAAGAATAAAGAGGTTGTTCTTGCTGAGTACTGTCGAGTCGGAACTAACCCATAGTTGACCCACCAGTGGGTTTTCAGAGGTGGTAAATAGCACTGGAGTTGAATGCCTATCTTTCTCCCTTGAAGAATAAAGAAGAGAAGGTCATTACTTGATGTGGATCCTACATTATTCATGAGTTCTGAACATAGTTTGGGAAAATGCTGAATGTCTGTATCTTAGTAGATAAAGGTCTGAAGTATCCTAGGATTGACTGAGAAATCTGCAAAATATAGTAAGGACTATGGCTAATTATTGCATTTTTAAAACATACACACATACACATGTGTGCATGAATGAAAACTGTGTACTATATATTAAAGCACTTTGGTATTTTTAAAAAAGAAAAGATAAAAAAGGATTCTATCAAGAATCCAAACACTTCCTGGTCCTTCATTCTCTTATTTTATTGATCTTGACAGCTAGGGTCAGGAGCTTTGGTTACATGAAAGCAAGAGCAGAAAAGAATGCTAGGTGAAGTCTTGACTCATTCAAATAATTTATCACTGTATAGAAATAAACACTTTAAAAAGGCATCCAGAGTTTAGATCAACAGAAATAGGTGCTAACGCCAAAAGATTGCTAGCCTTTGTTTCACAAAAGACTCAACACAGCAGCAGAAAGCAGGCTGTCAGTCTAAGTTCCATCTTGACCAACAGACAGGTCCCAGAATGTCCTTCCCTACCATCACCATCATCTCCACAGATCCAAAAGCTTCTAGGAAATGAAACAAATTCGAATAAAACATAAAACGTTATGAAATTAATTCATTCAATGTTTGCGACTCACTTTATTCTCTAACTAAAAGCTACAATATAAAAAAAGCAGATTGATGTTGTTATTATTAGTTGTTGTTACGTGCCATCCAGTCAACTGTGACTCTTAGCAACACTGTGTACAACCACTCTGAACCCTGCCCTGTCTTGAGCCAGTCTCACTGACTCTGACACATCTATCCACATTACCCCAGTTACTGTGTAAATCCATCTCATCTGGGGACTTCCTCTTCTGTGCTGTCCCTCCTTTCTTTCAAGCGTGATGCCTTTCTCTAAGGACTGGCCCCTCCTGGCCACATGCCCGAAGTACATGAGACAATGCTTCAAAATCCTTGCCTCTAAGGAGCAGCTTGGTTTCACCCTCTGGAGGACAAACCTGTTATTTCTCTTGTCAGTCCATGGTTCAATGCTCTTCTTTAGCACCACAACTTAAAGGCATCAATTCTTCTGTCTTCTTTGGTCATTGTCTAGCTCTCCAATGCATAACAAGTAATTGCGAAGACCATGACCTGGACCAGGCGCACCTTAGTCTTTTGACTGACACTGTTGCTCTTTAGCACTCTGGAGAGGTCCATGACAGCATTATTTTCTAATGCAATTTGTCTTTTTATCTCCTGGCTGCTGGTGCAGAGTGTTGATTATAAAACTAAGCAAGATGAATGTGTCGTAAAATCCAGGGACTCTTTATTCTTTCTCTTATAAATCTTGTCCTTAGAAAACATGTATAAACCTTCGCTGTTCTGGAAATTCTCAAAAAAACCTGAGGGTTGGGGTTTTTTGTGAGTTATATTTTCCATGAAAACACGGTAAATTATCTTCCATTTAGTCTATTGTTTAATTTTAGCTATTGTTTACCATCCAAGGTTAGCAATGCAATTTTAGGGCAGTGCGAGGGTTACATGCTGTAACTGTCTGCTATCCCTGAAAGTTGGCCTGAGCCAACATCCCCTAACACTGCCATGTTGGAATCCGATAGTTTCCCTGTCATGAAGGGCAAAACAACTCATTCTTTAAAGTTGCAACAAAAGCAATGACTGTTCTCACAATAACCACTGCAAAAGCAGTATTTTTTTCCCATATAGAAATCACTCTTTTATGCTGAGATTTTCATATAAAAAAATCATAGTTTGAAAATGAGAAAAACGGAAGGGTTAGGTTTTATTAATCTACCACCACCCCAGCCAAGAATCTCATCAAAACAAAATACTCAATTTCTTTTACAGATCAGGTAATATAAATATAAATATGTATATATATATATATATATATTTTAACCAGGCCACACAACTGGGCAGGAAAATCTTTCACATGGTCTTGGGACTTTCTAGTAATAAGAAAGTAATGGTGAGTCCCCACTGTGTATCTCCAACATTCATCTACTTTATAGGAGAGAAGCCTTTGAGTCTTGGGGCCACTGTGGCCCCCCTTTTCATTCTCAGAACACTATCACAGCATCCTCCTAGGACAGAAATGTAATTTCTGCCCTTGTGGATTTTTGGTCCACAGAAGGAGGCAGAGGGTGTGTCCACCCTTCTTTAAAAATTGGTTCATCTTTTCCCTTCCTTAATTTACTTACATTCAATTTACTCTATTATTTTAATTTGAGTGAAGGTTTACAAATCATAACGGTTTTTTATGCAACATTAATCAGCATTGATTAATGTGATTAATTAATTATAATGTCCAATCAACCCTTTAGTGTATGTTGCCTTTCTCTTCACTTACCCATTTTTTATCCCCTTCTGTCTTTCATTTATACTACCCCAAAGATTCTCTCTGTGTAAACCTTTTCTGAACTTGCTAAAAATAATGAGATCTACCGTAATTGTCCTTTTAGGACTCATAATTATTTTGCCTGTAGATTCTTGTTAATCAACAAAAACTGTTAATCAAATAAAATATGTCTAGGAGACAGTGCAGCCAGAATGGTCCTCGGAGACAAAGATAATAAAGCTTCACCTCACATATTTTAGGCATGTTGCTAGGAGAGGTTATTCCTTAGAGAGGGACATCATGCTTAGAAAGGTGAAGGGTCAGTGAAAGAGGGACGGGAAAAGAGAGAAAGACCCTCTCCCTGGTAGATCAACACAGTGACTGCCGCAAAGGGCTCTAGTGTTTGTGGAAGTGTGTAGATGGCCAAGGATAGCACAGGGCTCTATGAGTTCACAGGTTATACGGGTCGTGCCTCCAGAAGATAAATGTTGATGGCTGTAGTCGGGCTTCAGGCCTTTTGTTCATGGGGTTGCTATGAGTCATGCTGGACTCGAAGGCAATCAACAAGCACAACTTGACGACACCTAACCATAACAAGAACTCTTGAGTATTGCAGCACAATGTTTGGCATTTTCTGCAGTAGAAAAGACTGAAGTTGTCTACGATATTCTTTTATTTGGGTTCACAATCAACATCCTAGAAGTTGTTATTGTTGTTATGTGCTGCCGAGGCACTTGAGACTCACAGCAACCTTGCATATAAAAGCCCTCAGTCTTGCTCTATTTTGTGCCAATCTTATTGTCTCTGCCATACCTTCCCTCATTACCCCAGTCACTGAATCAATCCATCTCATCGAGGGTCTTCCCCTCTTGTGTTGTACTTCCACCCTTCAAAGCATGATCTCCCTTACCAAAGACTGGTTTCACCTTATAACGTGCCCAAAGGAAGTCAGACATCCTCAGAATCCTTGCCTCAGCAGCCTGGTTTCACCCTCACTAGGTTAAACCTGTTTGTTCTCCCGGCAGTCCATGGTATATTCAATACTCTTCTCCAGCATCACAGCTCAAAGGCATCTATTCTCTTTCTATCATCCCTAGTCATTGTCCAGGTTTCTGATGCATAGCAAGTAATTGCAAAGACTATGGCCTGGATCAGGCACGCTTAGTCTCCAGATTGACTTCGCTGTTTTTCAGTACGCTGGAGAGGTCCCTGACAGCAGACTTTCCCAATGTAAGAATGGGAATCCCAGGACATTTGATTGTGCTTGTGCAAAACCTATACTTGGATCAGGAGGCAGTTGTCAGACAGAGCAAGGAAATATTCCATGGTTCAAAATCAGGAAGGGTGTATGCCAGGGATAAGTCCTATCTCTGTACTTTTTCAATATATATGCAGAATAGTTCATCTAGGAGGTTGGGCTCTAGGACAAGGAATGTGGCATCAGGATTGGAGGAAGAGCCATCAACAACCTGCATTATGCAGATGACACAACCCTGCTTGCTGAAACTGAGGAGGACTTGGAGTATTTGCTGCAGAGGGTCAAAGACTGCAGGCCTTCAATATGGATTGAAATTCAACATCAAGAACACAAGAATTCTTACCACTGGGCCGATTGGCAGCATCCTGATAGATGGTGAAGAGATTGAGATTGTTAACAGCTTCAGCTTGCTTGACTCCACAATCAACATTCTTGGTACCAACAGCCATGAAATCAAAAGATCCACAGAAGTAGAAGTTAAAAAATTGAACAATGTATTGTTGTTGTTAAGTGTCATCAAGTTGGGTACAATTCGTAATGACCCTATGAATGAAAAATTTGGACCCTGTCCTAACATATGCCATCCTCACAATCTCTGACACACTTGAACCTATTACTACAGTCAATGTGTCACTCTATCTGGTTAATAGTCTTGCTCTCTTTTCCCATCCCTCCACCTTCCCAAGCTTGATGTCCTCCATGGAATAGTGTCTCACAGAAACATGACCAAAGCATGTGAGATGAAGCCTTATTATCTTTGCCTACAAGGAGAACTCTGGCTCTACCTTCTTCAACATATATTTGTTAGTTCTTTTGGTAGTCCATGGGATGTTCATTATGCTCCTCCAGTACCACAATTCTAAACCACCAATTCTTCTTCTATCATCCTTATTCATTATCCAGCTATCAGATGCTTAGCAAGTGCCTGAAAGTGTCTGGATCAGGTGCACCTTAGTGCTTAAACTGACATCATTGCTCCTCAATAATATGAATTAGTCCCTGACAACAGACTTTTCTCTAAAACTGCCAGAGAGAAAAAGTTTTCCCATAGAGCTGGTACCTGGGACTTGGACCTGAAGCCTCCCGTATTGTGAGACTTACTTGTCAATTTGTTGTGTTTGGTTGATTGATCTGCATATTGTCAATTATTTTGTATCTTGAGTATCTGTCGTCTTGCTGTTTATCATGGCTCTAATTATTACAGCACTTGTCTGTTAATTTGCTGTACTAAAGTAACTTATGGGTTGCTGTAATACTGAAAGCTGTGCAACTGGTGTGTCAAATTCCAGAAGGGCCATCCATTGTAAATAGGTCCTAATAGAGCTCCCAGATTAAGACAGAGTAGGAAGCAAAATTGATCATCCACTTCTGAAATAGTAGACCTCTGAAAACCCTACAAACAATAGAAGAACGAGTATAGATATATATCAATTACAAGGTTGGAAGTCAATTAAAATGAGGAAAAACAGTTACAAACATCCTTTAATATATGAAACATGGAATAGATGGAGTATTAATGTTGGAAAACTAGAAGTTGTAAAAAAATAAATGTAATGCATGAACATAGACATTCTAAGCATTAGTAAAATGAGATGGATGGCCTTTGACTACTTTGAATCAGACTGTCACATGGTATACTATTCGAGGAATGGAAAACTGTAAGAACAGTGTTACATTCTTAGTTAAAAGGACAATTTCAAGTTCTATCCTGAAGAACAGTGTTGTGAGTGATAGGCTATTATCCATATGCACTTAAGGAAAAACCTGGTACTATGATGATTATTCAAATATACACCAACAGCTAAAACCAAAGAGAAGAAAAGTGACTATTTTTATCACATTTTTAAGTTCGAAACTGAACATGCAATAAAGATGGTTTACTGATAATTGGTGATTGGAGTGCAAAAACAATGTTATTAGATGGCAAATCTGCTATCAGTAACCTCTTGAAATTGCTGAAGAGCAAGGATATCACTTTAAAGAGTAAGGTGTATCTTACCCAAGCTAAGGTATTTTCAGTTGCTTCATATGCACCTAAAAGTTGGGCATTGTAATCGCTGGAATATTGGTAAAGCATTTATGCTTTTGAGTTGTGGTGTGGGGAAAGAATATTAAATATATCATGAACTGCCAAAAGAACAAGCAAATCTGTATTGGAAGAAGTGTAGTCAGAGTTCCTTAGAAGCAAGGATGGTAGTACTTCATGTCACATATTTTTTGGTCATATCTCCTTCTTTATTATTCTTTTTTTTCTATAATTATATTTTATTCATTTTCATAAACATTTACAGAGATTTTGGGCTTCCACTCATTCATTGTTGCACTATTCTCTCTACCCTCCTCCCAGTTTGTTCTTGTCCAAATGCCACAGTGCTTGTCAAAGCCAGTTCTGATTAATCTTCTTTGTCAGTGTATCCTTTGCCATTCCCTCTCACTCCTCCCTGAGAGAGACTTCACCCTGAGTCATAAGGAAAAGGGGACGGCGTATTCTCTTAGCTACTTCCTGCTGAAAAGGGACGCTGTGGGTTTCAGGGTGAAGATCTTCTCTCACTACTCTAAAGGGCCCCTTTGGCAGTAGGAAACACATAGACTATTATGGAGATTGATTTTGGAATTCAGATGCACTCTTATTGATTGTGCTTGGCTGTACATGTACATATCCTTCAAGATGTATCATGGGGGTGTTGCAAGCTAGAAGACACAAATTTGACTAACAAGTTATAAGTACATGAGTCCAAAAATTATGGAAAAGTAAAAGAAAAGATTCTTTCATTGTTTTACAAACCCTCCCCCAGGTCCCCTCCACCATGCAGCCCTCGCTCTAGTCTCCTGTGATGACAGAAATACCCAGTTACATCTCTCTTTTAGACAGTTCTCTCCCTCCTCTGCTTCAGTGCAGTATACATTATTGAACCCATCTTACTCAGTGTCTCCCTAACCCCAAGGACAGTCCCATTCTACAACAGTGGCATCATGTAATATTTGTCCTTTTGTGACTGGGATATTTCACTCAGCATAATGTTCTCCAGAGTCAACCATTTTGAATAATATTGCATGAGTTCCTTGTTTTTTAATGCAGCATAGTATTCCATTGTGCGAATATACCACAGCTTCTCTAGCCATTCGTTTGTTGATGGGCACTTAGGTTGTTTCCAACTCCTTGCTATTGTGAACAAAGCTGCAATGAACATGGGTGTGCATATATCTGCTTGGATGTCAGCTATGGTCTCTTCAGGGTATATTCCCAGTAGTGGAATTGCTGGGTCAAATGGTATCTCTATTTGCAACTTTTTGAGAAAGCGCCATATTATTCTTATTATTAATTTTCATGAAAAGTTACAAAGACTTTGGATGTCCATTCATTGTTGCACTTTTTTCTCTGCTCCTCTCACACATTTTGGGAATATTATCAAGAAGGGCAAGTGCCTGGAGAAGTACATCATGTTGAAAAAGTAGGTCAGCAAAAGAAAGGAAGACTCGCAAGATAATGGGTTCATGCAGTAACTGCAACTTTAGGCTTAAGCATGGAGGAGACTGTGAGGATGACACAGGGTCAAGCTGGCTTTCATTTGGTTGTTAGACACAGGTTTGTCAAATGTTAGAGCTGACTTAACAGCACTTCAAATAATAATAACAACAAACTGTTTAACTAAAAATTGAACCACAGGAGTCAGTTCAGTGCCAAGCCTTAAAGCAATGAAGAGCTATAGTCTTTATTTAATAGACTATTGTTGTTGTTATTATGTGCCTTCCAGTTGTCTGCAACTCATAGAGACCCTATGTACAACAGCTCTGAACCCTGCTCTATCCTGAGCCAGACCCATGGTCTCTGACACACCTACCCCATGACCCATCACTGAGTCAATCTTCATTGAGGGTCTTTCTCTCAGGTGCTGTCCCTCCACCCTCCCAAGCATGATGTTCCTTTCCAAGGACTGGTCCCAAAGTATGTATGCCAGACAGCTTCAGAATCCTTTCCTCCAAGAAGCAGCCTGGTTTCACCTCTCCAGGACAGAACGTATCATACAGGAGGCTGGGATCTATGAGAAAAGATTGGAGGAAGAGCAATCAACAACCTGTGTTATGGAGATGACACAACCGTGCTTGCTGAAACTGAGGAGGACCTGAAGTACTTGCTGCAGAAGGTCAAGGACTGCAGCCTTCAATATGGACTGAAACTCAACATCAAGAAAACAAAGACTCTCACTAGTAGGCCGATTGGCAGCATCATGATAGACAGTAAAGAGACCCAGATTGTTTATAAACTTTGATTGCTTGGCTACACAATCAACACTCTTGGTAATAGCTGCCAAGAAATCAGATGATAAATTGCATTGAGAAAGTCTGCCGTCAGACAGCTCCAGGGTATTAAAGAGCAACAAGGTCAGTTTGGAGACTAAGGTACACCTGATCCAGGTCATGATCTTCACCAGTATGTGCTGTGCATCAGAAAGCTGGACGAAGACTAGGGATGTTAGAAGGAAAATGGATGCCTTTGAGCTGTGATGATGGAGAAGAGTATTAAATATACCATGGACTGCTAGGAGAACAAATATTTTCATCCTTGAGAGGGTGAAACCAGGCTGCTGTTTGAATAGTAAGTGGTATTTTTTTTTATATTTGTCCCACATGTTTCTTTCTTTTATCCACAACTTTCTAATGAGATTTCTATCAGAATAGTTGGAAGTACTGGTGGTTGTTGTGTACTGTAGAGACAGAATTAATTTATAGGTGACCCTCCAGCAGGTTTTCAGAGGATATACATCACATAGTTTCTTCTGACATCCATTTTGTTCTTTTCTTCCTTCTCTGCCTTTGTAATGACCTTTTGCATTCTTCCGGGATGATATTCTTGATATCCTCCCTCAGCTCGTCTAGTATTTGCTTATTAATGTCCAAGGTCTCAAACCTGTTCCTGAGATGGTTTTGAAATTCAGGTGGGATAGACTCAGGGTCAAATTTTGGTTCCTGTGGACTTGATTTAATTTTCCTCAGCTTCAGCTTGAACTTGCATATGAGTAGTTGGTGGTCTGTTCCACAATCAGCACCTGGCCTAGTTTTCACAGCTGATATAAGAGCTTCTCCAGGGATTCTTCCCACAGATGTAATCTATCTGATTCCTATGCACACCATAAGCTGAAATACATGTGGATAGCCTGTGTTTGTGTTTTTCATAAAACGTATCTGTAATGAATAAGTTGGTGATAGTACAAAATTCTATCATTTTATATCTGGCTTCATTTCAGTCACCAAGTCCATGTTTTCCAACTGCTGATCCTTCTTCTATATTCCAAACTTTTGCATTCCAGTCACCCATTATTATTAAAGCATCTTGATTACATGTTCAATCAATCTCTAATTGCAAAAGTTGGTAGAAATCCAACCAGAAAAAAGCAGAAGTAGCAATATTGATCTCTGATAAAATAAATGTCAATGTAAAAACCATCACAAAGGACAAGGAAGGTCACTACATAATGCTGAAAGGGTCACTAGAACAAGAGGACATAACAATAATAAATATCTATGCACCAAATGAAAGAAAGACCTGCAAAATGCATTAAACAAACATTAACAAAACTGAAAAAGGAAATAGACAACACTACTATTGTACTTGGAGACTTCAACACACCCCTCTTAAGAAAAGAGAGAACTACCAGGAAAAAAAAGTCAACAGATATACTGAAATTAAACCACACAATAAACCAACTTGACCTTATAGATATTTATAGGGCAATACACACCAAAAAAGCACAGTATACCTTCTCCAATGTGCTTGGAATGTTCTCCACAATAGATAACATTCTAGGTCACATGGCAAGCATCAATAAATTCCAAAACATAGAGAGAATACAAAGCATCTTTTATGACCATAATGCTACAAAATTAGAAACTAATAAGAAGAAGATGTTGTT
>NW_006399994.1:435809-436441 GCF_000299155.1 Elephantulus edwardii
ATTTTCTTATGTCATCTATAGTATTTTTTATCTGTATGCGGGTTTCTTTTTTGATGTGTTTTTAACATGCTAAAAGTAACAAGTGAAAAAAAAAAGTATGAAAACCTAGAGAAAAAGGACAAATACTAAGAAATGCACAACCTACCTAAGCTGACACAAACCAAAATTGAACATCTGAACACCCACTACAAAAGAAGAAATGGAAAAGGTAATACAACAATTTCCAACCAAAAAAACACCCTGGACCAGATGATTTTACAAGTAAATTTTATCAAACATTCAATTCTACATAAATTATTTCAGAAAATAGTAAAAGGTGGCATTCTCCCAGATTCATTCTATGAAGCAAACATATCCTTGATACCAAAACCAGGGAACAAATAGAAAACTATAGGCCAATATGTCTTATAAACACAGAAGCAAAAATCTTGAATAAACTACTAGCCAATAGAATCCAATGATACATCAAAGAAATAATTCACCATGACCAAGTGGGATTCATAACAGATATGTAAGGATGGTTCAACATAAGGAAAAAATGTAATTCATCACATTAACAAAGCAAAGAACAAGAACCACATGATCCTATCAATTGATGCAGAAAAGGCCTTTGACAAAATCCAACACCCTTT
>NW_006399994.1:438234-461537 GCF_000299155.1 Elephantulus edwardii
CCCATCTATCTATGGTCAACTGTCTTTTGACAAGGAGATGAAATCAGTTAAGTGGGGAAATGACATCCTTTTAAACAAATAGTGTTGGCAAAATTGGAAAAGTATCTGCAAAAGACTCAAGCAAGATCCACACCTCACTCCATATACAAAAACCAACTCAAGGTGGATCATGGGTCTAGGACTAAAACCAAGGACTATAAGCTTCATTAAAGAAAAGCTTGGAAGAACACTACAAGTCCTAATCCACAACATAAACAGTCTTCCAATTATCCTGAAAAACTTACAACCAGGAGAAGATAAAATAGATGAATGGGATCTTCTAAGAATCAAATCCCTATGCACATCCAAAAGCTTCTCCAACAGGATAAAAAGGAAAGCCACACACTGGGAAAAATTATTTGGTAATGACATATCAGATAAGGGATTTATATCCAGAATTTATAAAACATGTGAGAACCACAACAAGATAAAGGTAAATAATCCAATTGAAAAACGGGTAGAGAATATGAACAGACACTTCAAGAAAGAAGACATTCAGATGGCTAACAAGCACATGGAGAAATGCTCAAAATCCCTAGCTCTAAGAGAGATGCAAATCAAAACAGCTATGAGATATCATCTCACCCCAGTAAGAATAGCAAAACTTTACAGAACAGCTAGCAACAAATGCTGGCAAGGTTGTGGAGAAACTGGAACCCTTATTCACTGTTGGTGGGAGTGTAAAATGGTGCAAACACTGTGGAAGGCGGTATGGCACTTTCTCAAAAAGTTGCAAATAGAGATACCATTTGACCCAGCAATTCCACCACTGGGAATATACCCAAAAGAGACCATAACTGCCACCCAGCAGATATATGCACACTCATGTTTATCACGGATTTGTTCACAATAGCAAGGAGTTGGAAACAACCTACGTGTCCATCAACAAAAAAAAAAATGGATAGAGAAGCTGTGGTATATTCACACAATTGAATACTATGCAGCATTGAAAAACAAGGAACTCCGGGCTGCCCTCGGCCCTCTGCCTGGGGCGAGCCATCGTGGCCCTCTGCCCTTTGCCCTGGGCGAGCCATCGTGGCCTTCTGCCTGGGGCGGGCTGCGCTTGGCCCCCGGCTCGGGGTGAACCGTCGCGGCCCTCAGGAGCCAGAAGGCAAGCAGTAGACCCCAAGAACCCAAGACCACCAGTAAGGTGATAAAGCGTCCTCCCTTCCCCCCTTTATATCTACGCCCCTGTTCAGCATGAAGAAGCCAGAGAGTCGGCATCCAATTCCCAAATCAATAAGACAGTTGGCTTAATTACTATTGGAAAATGCTTGTCATACCTCTGTAGCATCTGGTCCCCACTGGACCCTCATCATTTCCTTCACCTGCTCCCCCCACCTACCAAACTGTGCAGCTCTGCAACTGCATCCTGGCCCATCCTGACCCTTCTGCCCCCAACCCTCACCTCCTTGTACCCCCAATATGATTTTCCCAATAATAAAAAATATTTTAAAAAAATAAAAACAAGGAACTCATGCAATATTATTCAAAATGGGTGACCCTGGAGGACATTATGCTAAGTGAAGTATCTCAGTCACAAAAAGATGGTGCCACTGTTATAAAACAGGACTGACATCGGGTTTGAGGGGAGACTGATAAATATGGGTTCAATAATATATACTGCACTGAAACAGATGAGAGAGAAAACTGTTTAAGACAGATATGTTATTAGGTATTTTCGGCATCACAGGAGTCCAGAGTGAAGGCTGCATAGTGGATTGACCCTGCGGGGAGGGATTGTGAAACAATAAAAGAATTTTTCTTTTGCTTTTCCAAGAGGGTAGTGTACTAGGGGGAAGGGTTGGGAGGGGAGAAAAGTGCAACAGTGAATGATGGAAATCCAAAGTTTCAGTAAATTTTCATTGAAATTAATAATTTTTTAAAAGTTGGTAGAAATCATCTATTTCCTCCTTTTTGACTCTGGTTGTTAAATATTGCACTGGAGCACAGAGAAGCCAAAGCAAAGGGAAGAAATCAAGATACTAAGAAGTTGAACAGAAGATTTCAAAGGGCAGTGAGGGAAGACAAAGTAAAGTATTGCAATGAAATGTCCAAAGAGCTGGAGTCAGAAAAGCAAAAGGGTCAAGCTCGCTCAGCATTTCTTAAGCAGAAGGAACTGAAGAACAAACTCAAACCTCAAGTTGCAGTACTATAGGATGGTTTGGGCAGAATATTAAATGATCCAGGAAGCATTAAAAGAAGATGGAAAGAGTATACAGAGTCATTGTACCAAAAGGAATCGGTGGACACAAAAGAATTTTGTGAAACAATGTATGAGCAAGAGCCTGTGGTGATGAAGGAGGAAGTTCAAGCTGCTCTGAAAGAATTGGCAAAAAACAAGTCCCCAGGAATTGATGGCATACTGATTTACGTATTTTGACAAACAGATGCTGCCCAGTATTTGCTCACCAAGTTGTGCCAAGAAATATGGAGGACAACCACCTGGCCTCTGACAGAAAAAGAAATCTATACTTGTTCCCATTCCAAAGAAAGGTGATCCAACAGAGTGTGGAAATTATCGAACAGTATCATTGATAGCACGTAAAAGCAAGATTCTGCTGAAGATCATCCAAAAGTGACTGGAACAGCACAACAGAGAACTGCCTGACGTTCAGGCTGGGTTTAGAAGAGGCCGTGGCAATAGGGATATTATAGCTAATGTCAGATGGATCCTGGCTGAAAGCAGAGTACCAGAGGAATGTCTATCTGTGTCTCATTGACTATGCAAAGGCATTTGACTGTGTGGATCACAAAAAACTGTGGCTGACTTTGAGAAGAATGAGTATCCCAGAACACTTGATTGTGCTTATGTGAAACTTACACTTGGACCAGGAGACAGTCGTCCGAACAGAGTAAGGAAACACTGCATGGTTCAAAAGTAGGAAGGGTGTGCATCAAGGATGTGTCCTATCTTCATCTCTTTTAAATCTATATGCAGAACAAATTATCCAGGAGGCTGGGCTCTATGAGGAGAAGTGTGGCATCAGGATTGTAGGTAGACTCATCAACAGTCTGTGTTATGCAGTTGACACAATCCTGCTTGCTGAAATTGAGGAGAATCTAAAGTGCTTGCTGCAGAAGGTCAGGGATTGCAGCCTTCAATATGGATTGAAGCTCAACATCAAGAAAACAAAAATTCTCACCACTGGAACAATTAGCAGCATCATGATAGATGGTTAAGAGATTGAGATCGTTGACAGCATCAGTTTGCTTGACTCTACAATCAATACTTTTGGTACCAGCAGATAGGAAATTAAAAGATGAATTGCATTGGAAAAGTCTGCTGTCAAAGACCTCTTCAAGGTACTGAGGAGCAACAATGTCAGTCTGGGGACTAAGGTGCTCCTGATACAAACCATGGTCTTTGTCATTACTTGCTATGCATCAGAGAGCTAGACAATGACTAGGGATGATAGAAGGAGAGTTGATGCCTTTGAGCTTTGGTGCTGGGGAAGAGTATTGAATATGCCATGGACTGCAAGGAGAACAAACAAGTTTATCCTGGAGAGGGTAAAATCAGGCTGCTCCTTGGAAGCAGGGATTCTGAAGCTTCGTTTAACATACTTTAGACATGTTACAAGGAGGGACCAGTCCATAGAGAGGGGCATCATGCTTGGGAGGGTGGAGGGACAGTGCAAGTGAGGAGGACCCTCAATGAGATGGATTGGTTCCATCACTGGAATAATGGGTATAGACATATCAGAGACAATAAAATTGGCAAGGGATAGAGTAGGGTTTAGGGCTGTTGTACATAGGGTTGCTGTGAGTCGCAAGCAACTCAACGGTGCATAACGACAACATACACCACATGGGAAGAGACTGTCTATCTTTCTCCTATGGCACAGTTGGTGGATTTGAGCTGCCTACCTTTTGTTTAGCAGCACAACTCCTAAGTCACCAGTACTCCCTTGTTCATGTTAGCAGGCATCATCTAATTCTTCTGGCATCACAGTCATAGAAGATGAGACTCACATGGTCTATTAGATCTTTGGATTCTTTCCATGTGTCTGATTTTCTTCATTCTCCTTTGGACAAGAACATACTGTCTACACCTTAAATGGCCACAAACAAGCTTATAAGACCCCAGTCACCACTCATGAAAGTAAGACAGTACAACATTTTCTTTGTGAAATATGTTTTACCAGTTGACCTTGATGTCATCTAGGAGTATGGTTCCAAAGCCCCAATTCCAGAAACTCTTTTCCTCAGGTTTTGAGTTATGACTAAGACGTTTTCAAAACTTTGCCCCCTCCCATGCTCTCCTATAGAGAACTCTACTGGTTTAGTGGTAGGGAGGTGCATGGCCCAACAAAAGGTACACGACTCAAATCCAGCAGTTGCTCTGTGGGAGAAAGATGGGCAATCTCAGCCCATGTGATTGTTTCCTCTGAAAACCCACTGGAAGGTCAGCTGAGTTTGTTCGGACATGACAGCATATAATGAGAACAACAATCCACTCGTGTATTACTACTATTATTGTATGTTTGTATATCTAACATTACTTACTTACACTACTACATAAGGAACTTTTAGGATGGAGAAAATGTTTAAGTACAAAAGCAAAATCATTTCTGAAAGCATAGAGTCTGTTCTGAGGCCAAAGAACATCAAGCTTCTGTAGAATGTCTATCTGAGAACAGGTAGGTATTGCATCAATTTAAATGCCAGATTCAGCCAAGAGTTGGTATCTCTTTTTCAACTCAAATATTACACATAGAACATTGTTAATAGGAATCACATCCCTTACCTTCTTCACCACCTGCTCATTAATATGTTAACTTATTCACAGGAGTCTTCCCTGTCAGAAGGACTCCGGATCCTCTCTATGGAAGGCAGAAGCTGATGATCCTTTGCAGATTTTCCACAGTGTGTTTTTTAAAATGGCAGTCCCACAAAAAAAAGATGCAAAATTTATTAGCTTTTCTACATATAGCTAGAAAAAAAACGTGATGACATGGGGCCACAGGGGTGGCACTTGCCATCAGTGAATCCTGCCCTGGTTAGCTTGACAGTCACAGATATTCAACTCCAGTATCCATACATGTAGGCAATAGATTGAAAGCTTTCATGGACTTATTTGTCAGATTTACGGATCTGATGACTTTTTTTTTAAATACTGGTTTATTTACAAAGTTCTTATACATTGTTTTTCATACTGGAGTTTTCCCATTTGTTTCACCTACCCCTCCCTCCAGCCATCAAATTTATTGCTATGATTAACCACCCCTCCACCCATCCTCACCCTTCTGTTCTCCCCTCTCCCTCCACCCAGATCCTCATAGTGATTCTTAAACAATATTTATCCTTATGTTGGTTTAGTTAGTTATGTTAGGTTAGTTAGATTAGTTAGTTAGTTATGTTAGTTAAGTTAGTTCACTTAGCATAATGCTTTCCAGTACCTCCAAAATTAGGTAGTAATTTATAAAATCATTGCTCCTGTGTGCTACTTAGTATTCCTTTGTGTGAATGTACCATAATTCCTCAATCCATACTATTGTGGTTGGATATATAGGCTATTTCCATGTGCTTACAATGTTCAATAATGCTGCTATGAACACTGGTGTACAAGCCTCCATTTGTGAATTAGTTCTCATTTTCTTGGGGTATATTCTAAGCATATAGAATTTTTATATTCAGCTTTTTTTAGGAAATGTCAAACTGCCTTCCTGAGTAGTTGTACCATTTTACAATCCCAACAGCAATGTATAAGAGTCCCTCTACATCCTCTCCAACATTTATACTGGCTGTCCTATTAAACTTTGCCACTGCTATGGGAGTGAGATGGTTATCTCATTGTGGTTTTGATTTACATCTCTCTGATTGCCAGTGATTTGAAGCATTTTTTTCATGTGTCTGTTGGCCATCCAAGTTTCTTCCTCTGTGAAAAGTCTTTCCATGTCTTTTGCCCATTTTGTAGTTGTGTTATCAGTCTTTTTCTTGTAGAGGCCCTATGTTGTTGTTGTTGATTGCCTTTGAGTCAAGCATGACTCCTAGCGACCTTATGAACAAAAGGTCTGACGCCCCTCTACAACTATTGACATTTATCAAAGTTTAAAGAGTTTCCAGAGGCATATTGTTTAGGAAGTGGATGTCACTCCTGCTTCCAAACCTGTCACAGTATGTTATTGTTTTTATGTGCTATTGAGTTGCCTGCGATGCATAGCCACCCTATGTACAGCAGCTCTGTCCTGAGCCAGTCTCACTAATTCTGACACACCAACTCCCATTGCCCCAGTTATTGTATCAATCCATCTCATCTGGTGTCTTCCTCTCTTGCTCTGTCCGTCCACCCTTTCAAGCATGATGTCCTTCTCCAAGGAGAGCTCTCTCCTGGCCATGTGCCCAAAGTAAATGAGGTAGAGCTTCAAAATCCTAGCCTCCAAGGAGAGACTTGATTTTACTTTCTCTAAGACAGACCTATTTGTCTTCTTGGCAGTCCATGGTATGTTCAAGACTTCTCATGCACCACACTTGAAGGCATATATTTTTCTTCTGTCATCCTTAGTCATTGTCCCACTCTCTGAAACATAATAAGTAATTGAAAAGACCATGGCCTAGATTAGGGCACACCTTTGTATATAGACTGACATTGTTAGTCTTCAGCACTCTGGAGAGGTCCATGACAGCAGATTTTTCCAGTGTGATTCATCTCTTGATTTCCTGACTGCTGGTGTTAAGAGTATTGATTCTGGATCTGAACAAGCTGTGATTTCTAACAATCTCAATCTCTTCTCCATCATATAGTGCTGCCAATTGGCCCAGTGGTGAGAATCTTTGTCTTCTTAATGTTGAGCTTTCTGTAAACTTTGGCTATGAGATCCTCATCTGAAATGGCATTGTCAAATGTTTTTTTCCCCATCAGTAGGTTTTCTTTTCACTCTGTTGGAAAATGTTTTTGATGCACACAGGGAGGTAGTCTTTAGAAGGCCCAGTTAATCAAGTTATCCTCTCCAGGTTGAGCATTTCTGGCTGTATTTTGCAGTCTCTTTATACCACAGATTAGGCCATCTAAGCTTGATCCCAGTTTGTTTCTGATGAACTGTATGGTTTTAGTCTACACTCATAGGTCTCTAATCCACCTTGAGTTGATTTTTTAGTATGGTGTAAGATGTGGATCCTGTTTCAGCTTTCTGCAGGTAACTGTCCATCATTCATTGAAGAGGTTGTCATTTCCCCATTTGATAGGTTTTATTTCCTTGTTGAATATCAGTTGACCATAGATAACAAGGTGCATTTCTGGATTTTCAGTTCTGTTCCATTGGTCTATGTGCCTGTCATTGTACCAGTACCATGTAGTTTTGGTTGCTATCACTGTGTAGTAGACTTTGAGGTCAGGAAGTGCTATGCTTCTCACTTCATTTTTGTTTTTCAGAGGTATTTTGCTTATTTGTGATCTCTTTCTTCTCCAAATAAACTAGACAATTTCCCTTTCAATCCCCTTGAAAAATTAATTTGATATCTAGATTGGGATTATGTTGAACATGTAGGTTGCTTTTTGTCATTTTCACAATATTGAGTCTTCCTATCCATGAACAGGCACTTTGCCCCATTATTTAGGGCTTTCATTGTGTCTTGCAGAAATGTACTGTAGTTTTCTTTGTATTGGTCTTTTGTGTCTCTAGTTAGTATCATTCCCAAGTATCTCAGTTTGTGATTAGCTATTGTAAGTGGTATTGTTTTCTTGGATTCCTTTTCTGAATTCTCTTTATTACTGTAGAGGAATCCCACTGATTAATGGATATATCCTGCCACTCTGCTAAAATGGTCTACTAGCTCTAACAGGTACTTTTTTTATTGAGTCCTTCAGATTCTCTGTGTACACTAGCATATCATCTGCATATATAGCGATAGTTTAACCATCTCTTTGCTGATCTGGACGCCTTTTATTTTCTCCTCTTGTCATATTGCACTAGCAAACACTATGAGTACAGTATGATGACTTCTTTTTAAGAAAGAAAAGCAAGTCAATGTCTGCTTTAAGGGTAATGAAGACCACAAGAGTCCCATTAGGACTGATATACTTGCCTGAGGTATAGGAGAACCATATTGAAATCAAGTATATAATTCATGATTGGTTTATGTAGTTAATTTACATAAAGCTTCTCACATTTCCAGACACTTCCCCCACCCCGACTTTTCTTTTGTTATTAATATTTTAACATGTATATACATTGTGTTCTATGTATGTACATTGTGTTTTACATAATCTTTCATTCACATTGTATTTTGTTCATGTATATTTTAGAGTTCCCCTCACCCTTATAATCATTATACAATATCTAGAGTACTTAAGGACAATGAAGTACCTTCCAAACCCACTACTGTGGAACTAATTCTAATTCATAACAAGTGTCTAAGACAAGGGAACTCTGGTGGCCGTGTTAGAATCTGCACTGCAATCCCAAAGGCACAGAGTTCAAATTCACCATTTGCCCCATAGAAGGATGGGAAATTTCTTCTCACATTATTGTTGTTGTTGTTGTTGTTGTTAGGTGCCATCAGGTTGAGTACAACTCACAGCAACCCTATGAACAAAAAATCTGAATCCGGTTCTATTCTGCACCATCCTCATACTTCCTGAAACACAAGAGCCCACTGCAGCAGTCACTGTATCAATCCACCTGGTTGAGGGTCTTCCTTTTCTTCACTAACCCTCCATCCTTCCCAGCATCATGTCCTACTCCAAGGAATAGGAGCTCCTCCTAACAATATATCCTCATTAATCTTGCTTCCAAAGAGCATTCTGGCTGCACCCTCTCCAAAACATAACTATTTGTTCCTTTGGCTGTCTAGCTAATGTTCAGTTGTCTTCTCCAGTACCACGGCTCAAAGGCATCAATTCTTTCTCTGTCATCCTTATTCCAGCTCTCAGATATATAGCAAGTTATTAGTAAGATCATGGCCTGAATCAGATGTACCCTAGAGTTCTCAAACTGACATCCTACTCCTCAATAATTTGGAAAGATCCCTAACTTCAGATTTTCCCAGTATAATGTATCTCCTTATTGCCTGACTGCTGGTACCAAGGGTGTAACTGTGGATCCAAGCAAGATGAAGCTGTTGACAGTTTCAATCTTCTCTCTATCCATCATGATATTGTTTATTGGTCCAGTGGTAAGAACCTTTGTTTTCTTGACATTGAGATGCAATACACACCAAAGGCTCCATTTCTTGATCCTCTGTAACAAGTGCTTCAAGTCCCCCATGTGATTACTTCCTCTGAAAACCCAGTGGAGTGTCTGCTATGAGTTGGTCCTGACTTGATGGCACAGAGCAAGAACAAGACAAAGGAGAACTGCCTTATGAGATTTCCAAGACTGTAAGCTTTATAAAAATGGACTGTCATGTATTTCTCTCATAGAGTGATTGGTGGTTTCAACAGCCAACCTTTCAGTCAGCAACCAAGCACTTAACCACTGGGCCACAAAGTCTCTTTACTGAGGTACAAAAACCCAGCAGCACTGTCAGTAAGTCATTCCTCACTCCTATGAACCATAAAGACAGAAGAAACTGCCTCATCGGGTTTCCAAGGCTCTACATCTTTACAGAGGCAGCCTCCCATATCTTTCCCTGGTAGAATGCCTAGTGGATTCCAACCATGGACCTTTTGGTTAGCAGTCAAGTGTTTTCACTACTGCATCATGGTTTCTCTTGGGTGTATCAGGAGGTGAGATAATGTGTCCGGATCACATGAGCAACTGACAGCAAAGGCAAAGCTGGAAACCAGGTCTTCTGACTCCCAACCAAAAGTGCTTACACATACACAGCCTGATTATTTTTCAGGAATGTTCAACTTAAGCTTTTATTGTCCTGTCAAAGGACCGTTTTTTTCATCTCTGACCCTTCTTCACAACTGCTATTACCCCCAGACTGCCTCTCATATTAAGCACACAGCAAAATAAAAAGACACAATCAGAAGGAGTGAAGGGAACGGACACCAGCTACGGCCCCATTTCCCCAGGCTATCTTGAGAGGAGCCCTGTGAGTCTCCAATCACCTTTTACTTTGGCAAGTCAAGACTTCAATGCACCAAATGAATAGATTGGTCTTTTCTGGGCTTCCTCCTTCTGTACCTCAGAGCGAGCTCAGTGTTTTAAATGGATTGCATAGGAGTGAATGACTCACATGTGGGCTGATCATGAAATTTTGGAAATGAACACCTAAGCATCGGCAGAAAAAGTGCGAGGGCCCAAGGATGCCAAGAGCTTATCTGCTGATGCAAGAGAAAGACAAGAATTTTTAATTTATACTTACTAAATAAGGACAGGAAGTGCTATAAAATCCACGGCACAACAATTTTTTTAAAAGAGATTCTTTCTGCCTTCTCCTCCTTTGTTCCCCTGCCTTCCTTTCTCTCACTACCTGCAAATACACACACACACACACACACACACACACACACACACACAGAGACACTGACACTCAGTAATTCTCTGGGGGAGCTCCTCTTCAATGTGGGCCAACGAGAGTTTTAGCATAATGACTTCTGTAACAATGTTTGAGTTTGAATTATATATAGTTCTTCATATCCGAAGCACAACTTGTTTACAGATTATGGGCTCAAGGCTTTGGGAAGCATTATGCCATTTTGAAATCTTTGCATCCATCATATGGAAGTGAGGCTGCACATAGACTCCCATGCTGCAGTGAGAAAATCTGTGCAGAAGGAGGAATGGAAGAGGAGTTAAATTGTGTAAAAGCGCTGGCCTGGAGTCAGGAGGATTGGGTGCTGCTCGGGCTCTGCCACTAACCAGATGTGCAATCTTAGGCAAGCCCATTGACTCCCCAGGACTCTGTTTGACCATTGAGCTCCTGAAGAATTTGTCAAAATGAGAGCTAAGCTTTCTTCCAGCTCTGGTACTGAGTAACAATATATTGACCCTGTCTGTACATTACAGTTTATAAAACGTAACAACTTATCTTACAAGCTGAGGAAATTGAGATTCAAAGAGGGAATTCTCTTAGAGGAGGGGGAAGGCCACAAAGCGAGACAATAGAGAGGGAAGTCAGGTTTGGAAGCCAGGTTTCTTACTCCAAAACCCAGGTTTATGCCGTAATTCCAGATTGCCGCAGAAGGAAAGGCCCTATATATAATAGCAA
Source organism: Elephantulus edwardii (assembly GCF_000299155.1). Lineage (NCBI taxonomy): Eukaryota > Metazoa > Chordata > Mammalia > Macroscelidea > Macroscelididae > Elephantulus > Elephantulus edwardii. The sequence continues at coordinate 449,377 of NW_006399994.1, forward strand.
AGAGAGATTTGAGGACTTGAAGTGCTTAGTTGCAGAGGGTCAAGGACTGCAGCCATCTATATGGATTGAAGCTCAAGATCAAGAAAACAAAGATTCTCACCACTGGGCAGATTGGCAGCATCATGATAGATGGTTAAGAGATTGAAATTGTTAACAGCTTTAGTTTGCTTGGCTCCACAAAGAACACTGTTGGTAGCAGCAGCCAGGAAATTAAAAGACAAAGTGCACTGGGAAAGTCTGCTGTTAGGGATGTTTCCAAAGTACTGAAGAGCAACAATGTCAGTCTGTAGACTAAGGTGTGCCTGATTCATGCTAAGTCTTCTAAATTACTTGCTATGCATCAGAGAGCTCGACAATGACTAGGGATGATAGAACAATCGATATCTTTGAGCTACGGTGCTGGAAAGAGTATTGAATATACTATAGACTGCTAAGAGAACAAACAGGTTTGTCCTAGATAGGGTGAAAGTAGGCTGGTCCTTGGAGACAAGGATTCAGAAGCTTTGTCTGACATACTTTGGACATGTTGCAAGGAGGGAGAGGGACGTCATGTGTGGAAGGGTGGAGGGAGAGTAAAAGAGAAAAAGATGCTTGATGAGATGGATTGATCCAGTTACTGGGGTAATGGGAGTAGGTGTGTCAGAGACAATAAGACTGGCACAGGATAGAGCAGGATTTAGGGCTGTTGTACACAGGATCACGGTGAGTCACAGGCAACTCAACAGCACATACAACAAAACAAAAAAATGGATAAGTTCTGACATTTGTTAGTCAAGAGCAATAACTTTCCAACTGTCAAACCAGGAGTTCCTTCTGAAGCAAACCTTCACCTCAGTGGAAGCTAAAATTCCCTTCTCAGAGAGGAGAAAAACCACTATGAGAAGTGAGTGTATATGAACCTTCCCAACATTTCACCATTGTAAGCTGGATATCCCTGGGACCATTTTCCTTCTCTTGTTGTATTTTTAAGGTAAATTCCATTTTTTAACATAGAGCTTACCTACCCTTTAAAATAGTAATTTTAGGAAGTTCTTCCCTAGCTTGAAAAGGAAAACATTCATTACCCAACAGTTCTCTATTTAGTTGCATTCCTAGCTAAGTAAAGCAAACATCAAAATATGCAGAAGGGAAAGACTTTGATGAAGTTTTGCAGGCAAGACCTGATCTGTAGCTGACCCTCCGGCAGGTTTTCAGAGACAGTAAATCACACGGGAAGAGACTGGTAATTCTTTCATGAAGCAGCTGGTGGATTCAAAAGCCTTTGGGGTTGCAGCAAAACTCCTTACCATTAGGCCACCTGAGTTCCCTTTTTAAACCCAAAGTTTCTCACTGGTTGTTATGTGCTGTTGAGTAGACTATGACTCAGAGACCCTAGAAACAATAGCTCTGAGCCCTGCCCTATCTTGAGCCAATCTCACTGTCTCTGACACACTTGCCCTCATTGCCACAGTCATCCTCTTACAAATGACTGTCCAAGGTCATACTCCTCTTCCCAGGACACTTGGTATCCAGTGAATGCTTGTTACAGCTGTTAAGGCCTGGCCTTTTTGCCTGAACTCAGGCTAACTCTGCAAAGTCAAGGTGTCAGAGCTCCCTGGGAAAAGCTGGCTGAGGCCTCAGCTGCAGTACTGTTGCACCCAGGCCAGTTTCCCCCTGACCAATCCTGTTTTCCTCACTCCCTTCTAAACTTCCTACAACAGAAATTATATATCAAAGTCTGTCCCCCGCCCCGCAAATTTATAACAGACATCTTTTTTCTCAGTCTTGAGTCACATATACTACAATTTCTTTTCCCCCCTTTAGTTTATTTGTTCACAACAACCTTCTTCATGATATAGAGGATGATTAGCAATGGTTGAGCATCGATCAATATGTACATATAATTTTGGAAACTGGGATCTGTCTTTATAAAGGCAGATGATGTGAATAAATGACTTGGCAGGAGAAGGAGAATATAAGGAAAATTATGTTGCAGAGTAAATAAAAAAACGAAGTTCTATCGCATACTCAAGCACTTTAGCCAGGAGAAACGAAGCTGTGTCTGAGTTCTTTCTGAAGGGCTTCACCGCTCTCAGGCTTCACCATGCTCACTATGACAGGATCCAGCACGCATTCCATCCCTCCTTAACAAAGAAGCAGCAATGATTTTTCTGATGGTCCATTTTCTACATGAATTCTCCACCCTACATTCCAGAGGATTGTGTTTCTCTTTCAGTCAGCCTGTTATGCTGTGAATTTTCCACCTCCTAGGAAACATAAATTAACTCAGTAACAGAATCTGAATAAGTCTTCATAAACTAGCTCTGTCTCAAACAATGGCCTAAACAGCATTGTCCCCATAATAAATACCATTGTTCCAGTTCTAATGTTATAGACTACCAAATGGTGGCATGCACTGAATTCAAAGACAGCTGTTATGCATAAGATATAACCATCATACGGCACTACTTAATACTGTGAATCTCTTCTATTTTAATGCTAGGATGACGAGCATAAAAAGAATATACTCCCCAAAATTAATCAGTGTCAGCTTCTAAAGATCAGGTCAGATTATCTACAACCAGGAGAGGATAAAATAGATGAATGGGACCTTCTAAGAATCAAATCCCTATGCACGTCCAAAAACTTTTCCAACAGGGTAAAGAGGGAAGCCACAGACTGGGAAAAAGTATTTGATAATGACATCTCAGATAGGGGACTTATATCTAGAATTTATAAAATACTCGAGCACCACAACAAGGTGAATAACTCAATTGAAAAATGGGCACAGGATATGAACAGACACTTCACCAAAGAAGATATTTAGATGGCCAACAAGCACATGAAGAAATATTTACAATCCCTAGCTTTAAGAGAGATTCAAATCAAAACAACTAAGAGATATCATCTCACCCTAGTCAGAATAACAAAATTTAACAGAACAGCAAACATCAAATGCTGGTGAGGTTGTGGAGAAACTGGAACCCTTATTCACTATTGGTGGGAGTGTAAAATGGTGTAACCACTACGGAAGGCTGAATGGCACTTTTCTCAAAAAGTTGCAAATAGAAATACCATTTGACCCAGCAATTCCACTACTGGAAATTTACCCTAAACAAACCGTAACTGCCACCCAAGCATATATATGCACACCCATGTTTATTGCAGCTTTGTTTGCAATAGCAAAGAGTTGGAAACAACCCAAGTGCCCATCAACAACTGAATGGATAGAGAAGCTGTGGTATATTCACACAATGGAATACTATACAGCATTGAAAAACAAGGAACTCATGAAATATTATACAAAATGGGTGATCCTGGAGGACATTATGCTGAGTGAAGTATCTGTCACAAAAGGACAAATATTGCATAGGGCCACTGCTGTAAAATCGGACTGACATCAGGGGAAGGAAGACAATGAAGGAGGGGATGAATGATGTATACTGCATTAACACAGATGAGGGAGAAAACTGTTTAAAAGGGATATATGACTGGATATTGTTATGGCAGGAGTCCAGAATGAAGGCTGCACTGTGGAGTAGACTTGGGCAGCGGGATTAAATAACAATAAGAGGGTTTTTCTTTTACTTTTCAAGGAGAAGAGTGAATTGGGGGGAGGGGGTGGGCAGTGAGAAAAGTTCAACAATGAATGAATGGAAAGTCTCTGTAAACTTTCATTAAAATTAATTAAAAAAAGATCAAGTCAGATAAAATTTTATTTTAAGGGCAACAAGAACAAGGTACATATAAAAAACCTCAAACTCATTTCTATCAAGTCAGAGTCTATTTATGGCTGACCCTCCAGCTGGCTTTCCGAGGCTGTAAATCCCCCCAAGGAGAGATTGTTCATCTTTCTCCCAGAGGAACAGCTGATACTATGCCACCAAAGCTCATGGCATGAAAGTCTAATTTTGTTCCAGAATTTGAGAGTTGAATGTATTTGTCCATTGAGGATAATAAATTCAAATATAACTGAGTTTTCACAGCAAACCCACTAAGCAGTCCAAAAGTAGCCCCATCCACAGTCCATCTGCCCCTTCTATAGAAAGATGTGTGGCACAGCTCCTTGAAAGACACACAGAGATACTTTAAAAAAAATTATTCATTTTAATGAACACTTACAGAGATTTTGGATTTCCATTCATTCCTTGTTGCATTTTTCTCCCTATCCACCCCTCAACCCCCTGCAGTTTGCTCTTTTCTTTGAAAAGTAAAAGAAAAATTCCTTTAAAGGAGCACGATAAGAAGGAAATGTGATGAATTCTATTTGTAAATCAGAATCACCACCAAACATACCTCTCTGATGCTGAATTTACTATTCCCGGTAGTCCTAAAGTGTTATCTACTTACCAAGTGATGTTTTGTATGTTGGATCACAGGTTTTTTTTCTTTTCAATGACTGTACTCTCCTAGGGAGTATTCATTACGGAACCACAGGTTTGCATGTCGACAGAAATAAAAAAGCTTAAGTGTACACAGGAAAGAAAGGATTCATTAGGGGCCATAATTACATCTAGTAGCAATCAGCGACCCAGCCAGGAACAGAAGTTCACTCATGTGAGGATCATTCAAGAACAAAGAACTAACAAAGATATCGACAGTGTATAGGAAAGCCAAAAGGGAGAGTACTGAAGCCCAGGGCTGGGAACAGAGAGCTGTCAGTGCCCTGACATCTGAAGGAGAGAGAGAACAGCAACAGATGAGATAGTTGTGAGAAGGAGGATCTAAGAGAAATTACTTTCCTCTCTCAGGTGATCCCACAGGGAGGAAGCAGAGATTAATGATTCCAATTTCCTTCTCTTTTCTCTGTCTAATCTACTGGCAGGACTCTTCCCCCATTTCACCCCGAGACCAAGACCAAATGGAGCCCCTCTATGAAGCCCAAGCAGGTACAGGGCAATCTCTTGACTTGAGAGCAGGAGAGAGACAGAAATTCTAAATTTAATCATTAAAAGTAATCAGTCTTTGTTGTTGTTGTTGTTGTTGTTATGTGCCATCAAGTCACTTGTGACTCATAGCTACCATATGTACAACAGCCCTAAACCCTGATCTATCCTGTGCCAATCACATTGTCTCTGCCACACCCATCCCGATTACCCCAGTCACTGAATCAATCCACCTCATAGAGGGTCTTCCCCTCCTGCACTGTCGCTCCACCCTACCAAGCATGATGTCCCTCTCCAAGGACCTGCCCCTCCTTACAACATGTCCAAAGTATGTCAGATGAAGCCTCAGAATCCTTGCCTCCAAGGAGCAGCCTGGTTTAACCCTCTCTAGGTTGAATCTGTTCATTTTCTGGGCAGTCCATGGTACATTCAATATTCTTCTTCAGCACCACAGCTCAAAGGCATCAATTCTCCTTCTATCCTCCCTAGTCATTGTCCAGCTCTCTGATGCATAACAAGTGATTGCAAAGACCATAGCCTGTATCAGACACACCTTAGTCTCCAGAGTGACACCATTGCTCTTCAGTACCCTGGAGAGGTCCCTAACAGCAGACTTTCCCATCGCAATACGTTTTTTTATTTCTCTGCTGCTGGCGCCAAGAGTGTTGACCGTGGAGGCAAGCAGACTAAAGTTGTTAACAATCTCAATCTCTTCACCATCCAATTGCTGCCAATTGGTCCAGTGGTGAGAATCTTTGTCTTCTTGACATTGAGCTTCAATCCATACTGAAGGCTGCAGTCCTTGACCCTCTGCAGCGAGTGCAGGAAGTCCTCCTCAGTTTCAGCAAGCAGGGTTGTGTCATCTGCATAATGCAGATTGTTAATAGATCTTCCACCAATCCTGACGCCACACTTCTAACTTAAAGGAAAAATTGCAAATACTCACAATGTAGTGCATCAAGATTTGTGTAATATCATCCCTTCCCCCCCCCTTTTTTTATGTTAAAAAAGAAGTGATGGAAGGAGCCCTGGATAAAAATGGATCAAGAAGACCTTCCTGGGAACAGGTCTTAAAACAGATTTTCAGGAGAGAACGTGGCTAGGAGAGAGAGTCAGTAAAAGATTGCTGCTGTTTCTCTTACCTGCCTCAAAGTTTTTATCATATTCAAAGGAAAATGTTCCAGTGTCAGTGAGACAACAAAAAGAAAAGGTGAACTAGACCCCAATGATTCTATAAAGGCTGTCTTTCAAGGGAGGAAGACCCTTAATAGAATATATCAGAGATTGTAAGAATGGTACAGGATAGGACAAGGGTAAAGTCTGCTGTTTATAGAGTTGCTATGAGTTATAATCAATTCTACAGTACCTAACAACAATAACAACTCTGTGTGTGTGTGTGTATATGTGTGTGTGTGTGTGTGTGTGTGTGTGTGTGTAAATGTTGTTGTTAGGTGTCATCAAGTCCAACAATAGCAACCTTATGAACAACAGAACGGAACTGTCATGTCCTCTGCCATCTTTATCACCACTGATACACGTGAGCCCATTCCTTGATCAATCCACCTCGCTGAGAGTCTTCCTCTCGTTTGCTGACCTTCCACTTTTCCAAGTATGAGGTCTCTTTGCAAGAAAAGCCTCTCCTAACAACATGCTCAGCGTATGAGACAAAGGTTTGTTCTCCAAGGAGCACTCTGGTGGCACATTCTTCAAGATTTATGTTTGGGGTTTGTTTGTTTGTAGGTCCATGAGATATTCAGTACTCTTCACCAACACCACAACTCAAAGGTATTGATTCTTCTTGTCATTCTTATTCATTGTCTAGCTCTCAGATGCATAGGAGATGATTGGAAAAATCATGGCTTGAATTAGGCACATCTTAGTCTTTAAACTGGTATCATTATACTTCATAACTTTGGAGAGGTCCCCGACAGCAAACTTTCCCAATGCTATATGTCTCCTGATCTCCTGATACCAATATATACATACACTTAATAGAAGTTTTCAATGATTTCAGGGTCTGTAAATCTCTGAGCTGCCACTCCAACACACCTAATCTCATTGCCTCAATTACACATCAATCTATCTCTTCCTGGGACTCCCTTTCCTGTGCTGTCCCTCACCCTTCCAAGCATGATGTTCCTCTCCAAGGACTAGTCCCTCCTGGCCATTTGGCCAAAGTATGAGAGATGGAGCTTCAAAATCCTAGCCTCCAAGAAGAAACTTGGTTTCACCCTTTCCAAGACTTTGTTCTTCTGGTGGTCCATGGTATGTTCAAGACTCTTCTCCAGCAGCACAACTCAAAGATATCAATTCATCTGTCATCCTTAGTCATTGTCCAGCTCTCTGGTGCATAGCAAGTCTTGAGAAGACCATGGCCTGGATCAGGCACATCTTAGTCTCTAGACTGACGTCACTGCTCTTTAGCACTTTGGAGAGGTCCCTGACAGCCTCCCCAACGCAATACACTAAAGCAAATTTATAACTGGGAAGATAGTGCAGGGCATAGTAACATTAACATTTTGTTCTGTTGTGCATGGTGGTCACGAAGAGTCACAGTTAACAACAATTCTCTGACAGGGTGGGTACAAAGACAACACAAGGACCTCCTCAACAACAGAGGTACATCTTCATTCTAGAGCACAGGGATATGTGGCTCTATTACAGCAGTGACGGTACTGCGCTCTTCATTCCAAATCCAGGTTCCAGGGAGAGAATGTCGAGGGTTCATCTTGGGTCACATCAATCAACCGGATCGATCAACCTTGATTGAAGTCGAGCATGGTCCCAGTGTTATGTAGTGGCCACAGCTATTGCAAGTCCATTTCTATGTGTCTGGAGGACAATTTCTGGGCAATAAGGAATCGTGATGAGCCATGCAGCCTCTACTGCCTATAGAAAAGACAGCGTAGGAGCCAAATGCACAGACATCCTTGTGACATTTAGCTAATACTGCAGCAATGGTTAAGACAGAGAAAATATTTTAAAATTTAAGTTTCTTCCTCTTAAAGGTCTTAAGCTAACCATTAGGTGTGTTGCTCTTAGTACTTATACATTTAATTTTTTTTTTAAATTCTGTGTCCTTCATTAGGGAGCACTGATGGCCTAGTGGCAAGAAGCTGCACTGTAATCCCAAAGACATGAAGTTCGAATCCACCAGCTGCTCCCCTGGAGGAGGAGGGAAATCTCCTCCCAAGCTATTAACTGTCTCTGAAAACCCACCAGAGGGTCAGTTATGGGTTGATTTTTGACTCAGTGGTGCACAACAACAACTTGTCCTTCTTTAGATTATAAATTCATGTAGAAAAATGATCATTATATTCCCCCTTCTATCTCATTATTTAGTGCTCTGTGAACAGTGAGCAGATGTTGCCTAGACTCATCTGTTATTGTTATCAAAAGCCACTGGGAAAAATTGTGCCCTATTCCTCTTTTTGAAAAACCTATGACATAAAATTTGCATCTGCTCAGTGAGCTAAAATGTCCTTAACATGGTGAAGAAAACATTTAATTGCTCATCTTCACTCCTGCCTGGAAGTGGCTTACAATAAATGTTTGTCTACTGCCAATTCTGATTGAGCAAGAGGAGATGCCTGGCACTAGGCTTGGAAGGGTTATAAGAATGAAGCTGAGACAGAGAAAATGCTGTCATTAATTATTAATGTCTGCGTGGACACAGGATTGGAAGTGCTGTCATGTATGTTAATATTTGGCATACTATACCACACTTAGATGTTGAAGTAAATATGAAAAATAAAATCTATGTGGGAAAATTGTATTTATAAGCAGATATATTCTCGTAACTGCAATCAATTTAAAGATGATTTGAGAATTGATTTAGGGTGGATTGCTTCAAGAAATGTGGTACTTATACAAATGCTGCCTTTATTACAGGAGCTCTGGCAATGTAGTGTGCCCTGTTGTGTTGCTAGCCATTCAGATCCTCAAAGCACTCCATAGGAGAAAGATGTGCAATTTCCTTAGGTAAAGATATACAAACTTGAACTTGATGAAGGTTCCCTATGTGCTGGAATTTACTCAACAGCAGTGGGTAGGTCCCACGATTAGATATTATCACCATCACTGTGGTCATGTAAACAAGAACAAGACACTGTTCTATTACAATTAAATGATGAGTTTCCAGATCTAGCATTCAGATAGTTAATAGTGTATGGTTATATTGTGTACAAGGTAGGCTTAGTTCAACTACGCAGAACAGAAAATGCAAATAAAAATTACTTCAACCAGGGAGAGGTTTATTGTATTTTTCCCTCCCATAAAACAAGTCAAAAGACGGGCAGTGCCAGGATGGTATGGGAGCTCTCATCATCTTTTCTATCTGTGTTCTACCTTACTTAGGAAAAGGCTTCCACCTTCATATCTGCCTCATGCCTAATATGGAGGCTAGAACTCCAGGAATTGTATCTACATTTAACCTAGGAGGGAAAAAGGAGGATAGGATAGAAAATGAATGTGTTCTTCAACTCAAGCAACCCATCTTAAATAGTTTTCTCCACAGTATCATTCAGTGATTTTTCAATTAAGTCCTATTCCCATCTCCCCAGAGAAATTTGTAATTGTGCTATGTAGGAGATGCAGATAATAGGTATTTCAGGCAATGGTAATGCAGTGAATTACTATGGCTTTTACTCACCATAGGGCTGTCTTAACCACTGCCACTGTTACTAGGTGCCATTGAGATGAGTATGGCTCCTGAACAACAGATTTGAACTCTGTTCTGTCCTGGTCCTGGGCCATTATCACTGACACATGTGAGTCCATTGCTGCAGTCACTGTATCAAGCCATTTCCTTGAGGATCTTCCTTTCTTTTGCTAACACTTTACCTTTCCAAGGATTAGCATCTCCTAACAACATACCCAAAGTATATGAGAAGAAGCTACAGCATTCTTGCCTCTAAGGTCCACTCTGGCTGCATTTCCCAAGATACATCTGTTTTTTTGCAGTCTATGGGATCTCCAACAACACAATTCTAAGGCATTAATTCTTCTTCCATAATCTTTATTCGTTGTCCAGTTTTCAAATGCATAGCAAGTGATTGAAAAGATTATGGCATGAATCAGGTAAATCTTGATCTTCAAAGTGACATCATTGCTCCTCAGTAATTTGGAGAGGACTCACCTAATGCAAGGTGTTTTGTGATCTCCTGACTGTTGGTAACAAATATGTTGATTGTGAATTCAAGTAAGATGAAGTCATTGACAATTTCAATCTTCTTTCCATCTATCATGTGGTGAAGATTTTTTTTTTCTATAATTATATTTTATTAATTTTCATAAACATTTACAGAGATTTTGGGCTTCCACTCATTCATTGTTGCACTATTCTCTCTACCCTCCTCCCAGTTTGATCTTGTCCAAATGCCACAGTGCTTGTCAAAGCCAGTTCTGATTAATCTTCTTTGTCAGTGTGTCCTTTGCCATTCCCTATCACTCCTCCCTGAGAGAGACTTCACCCTGAGTCATAAGGAAAAGGGGATGGCGTATTCTCTTAGCTACTTCCTGCTGAAAAGGGACGCTGTGGGTTTCAGGGTGAAGATCTTCTCTCACTACTCTAAAGGGCCCCTTTGACAGTAGGAAACACATAGACTATTATGGAGATTGATTTTGGAATTTAGATGCACTCTTATTGATTGTGCTTGGCCGTACATGTTCATATCCTTGAAGATGTATCATGGGGGTGTTGCAACCTAGAAGACACAAATTTGACTAACAAGTTATAAGTACATGAGTCCAAAAATTATGGAAAAGTAAAAGAAAAGATTCTTTCATTGTTTTACAAACCCTCCCCCAGGTCCCCTCCACCATGTAGCCCTCGCTCTAGTCTCCTGTGATGATGTCTTCTTGATGTTAGGAAGCAGTTCCTGTTGAAGGCTGCAGTGTTTAACCTTCACAGCAAGTGCTGAAAGTCCTCATTCCTTTCAGCAAACAAGATTGTGTCATTTGTGTAACACAGGTTGTTGATAAGTCTTCTTCTGGTCCTGATGTCACACTCCTCTTCATAGAGTCCAGCTTCTTAAATTATTTGCTCAGTACACAGGTTGAATAGTGATGGAGGTAGGATATAGCATGATGCACACTTTTACCAATTTTAAACCATGCAGTGTTTCCTTGCTCTGTTCAGACAACAGCTTATTTTTATCTGAGTATAGATTTTATGTAAGCACAATTAAGTGTTTTTGAATTTCTGTGCTTCTTAATGTTAGCCATAATTTGTTATGATCCACATAATCAAATGCCTTTGCATAGTCAATAAAACACAAGGAGGCATTCTTCTGATATTCTCTGCTTTCAGCCAGAATCAATCTGACATCAATAATGATATCTCTAGTGCCACAACCTCTTCTAAACCTAGATTGAAATTCTGACAATTCCCTATCTATGTACTGTTTTATTTTTGAATGATCTTTAAAAGTATTTTATTTGCATGTGATATTAATGATATTGTTCAATAATTTCAACATTCTCTTGATCATCTTTCTTGGGAATTGTAACTATAATGGATCTCTTCAAGTCAATTGGTCATGTATCTGTCTCACAAAATTTTTTACACAGACTGGTGAGCATGATTAAGGTTAACTCTGTTATTTGGAACATGAAAATTGGTATCACATCAATTTCTGGGTCCTTATCTGTTGCCCATAACTTCAATGTAGCTTTGACTTCTCTCTTCATTGCCATAGCCTCTTTATTATAGGATACTTGCTGAAATATTTTTGTGTTGGTCAGTTTGTGTTTTGTTTTGTTTTGTTTTTTTACAGTGACTATGTAATCCCTTCACCTCTTTTTTTAAATTTTTCTTTTATATTGCCTTGCTTACAAAGTTCATATACATTGTACTTCACACTATACTTCATTCACCTAGCATCATACAATCATTCCCATTAATTATGTTTTACAAAATTAACCACCATTGATATATGCCCATAATTATCCTGTCTTTCCATATCCTTGCTGGATCATTCCTATTCCCATTACCCTCTCCCTTCTACCCATCAAACTGTGCAACCCTATGGTTTCCCCCCGTCCATCCTTAGCCCTCTGCTCCAACCCTCCTCCACTTACTTACTCCCCCATTTTACTTGTTATTTTTCTATTTCTACAATAACGGTCTTACACGGTATTTGTTCTTATGAGACTGAGTTAGTTCACTCAACATAATGCTCTCCATTCTTTCCTAAGTTATTTAGTAATTTTTTAAATCATTTTACCTGCGTGTTGCAGAGTATTTCATGTGTGAATGAACCACCATTTCTCAATCCATTCAATTGTGTTTGGACA
>NW_006399994.1:462310-476159 GCF_000299155.1 Elephantulus edwardii
CATGGGTGTGCATATATCTGCTTGGATGTCAGCTTTGGTCTCTTCAGGGTATATTCCCAGTAGTGGAATTGTTGGGTCAAATGGTATCTCTAATTTGGACTGTTTTCGTGTTCTTGCAATTGTGAATAATGCTGCTATGAACATTGGTATACAAACCTCCATTTCTGTCTTAGTTCTCATTTTCTTGGGTTATATCCAAACAAAGGAATAGCTGGGTTATACGGAATTGCTATGTTCAGGTTCAGCTTTTGAAGGAAACACCAAACTTTCCTCCAGAGTGGCTGTACCATTTTACAATCCCAGCAAGAGTGTATGAGAGTTCCAATCACTTCACAGCCTCTCCTACATTTATTGCTTGTTGTTCTGTTAAACGTTGCCACTGTCTCTGGGATGAGATGATATCTCATTGTAGTTTTGATTTGCATCTCTCTTATTGCCAGTGATTTTGAGCATTTTTTTCAAGTGTCTATTGGCTATTTTAATGTCTTCCTCTGTAAAAAGTCTTTACATGTCTTTTGCCCACTTTGTAATTGGGTTATCAGTGCTTTTCCTTGTGGATGCCTTGTAGTATTCTGTAAATTTTTGTTATGAAACTCTTGCCTGAGATGATGTTGCCAAATTATTTTTTCCCAATTAGTAGGTTTTCTTTTCATTCTGTTGAGAAAAGTTTTTGATGCACCCAGGGTTTTAATCATTAGGAGGTCCCATTCATCAATTTTATCTTGTCCTGGTTGTGTTATTTCTGGCTGTATTTGTCAGCCCCTTTATACTGTAAGTATATCAACAGTCAATACTAGGCCAGGACATGTCCAAAGTATGTGAGATGGAGCTTCAAAATACTAGCCTCCAAGACTTACTTGTTCTCCTGGTGGTTCAATACTCTTCTCTGGTACCACAACTCAGAGGCATCATTGTCATCCTTAGTCATTGTCCAGCTCTGATACATCAAGTAATTGAGAAGACCACGAACTGGATCAGGTGCACCTTGGCTTCTAGACTGACATCATTGCTCCTTAGCAATTTGGAAAGGTACCTGAAAGCAGATTTTCCCAGTGCAATTCATCTTTTTTATTTCCTGACTGCTGGTGCCAAGAGTGTCGATTGTAGATCCAAGCTGAAACTGTTGACAATCTCAATCTCTTCTCCATCTATCATGGTGCTGCCAATTAGCCCAATAATGAGAATCTTTGTCTTCTTGATGTTAAGCTTTAATCCATATTTAAGACTATAGTCCTTGACCTTCTGCAGCAAATGCTTTCTGTCCTCCTCAGTTTTGGAAAGCAAATTTATGTTATCTGCAAAGTTTTTGATGAGTCTTGCTCCAATACTGATGTTGCACTTTTCCTCATAAAGTCCAGCCTTCTATTCTGTCCTATGAGGTCGCTATGTATCAGAATTATGTCAATGATAATAAATTTTTATGTATCCGTGTATGGGTCAAATAAATGAAAAAATATTGTAACTTTAAAAACAAAACAAACAAACAAACAAAAACCACACCAAACTAGGCCAGGTTCAGATCATCAATTACTCATATGCAAATTCAAATTGAGGCCAAAGAAAATGAAAATAAGTCCACAAGAACCAAACTATGATCTAGAATCAATTCCATCAGAATTTTGTGATCATCTTAAGAATAGATTTGAAGCATTGAGCACCAGTGATAGAAAACCAGGTGAGTTATGGGAAGATATCAAGAATATCATCCATGAATAAAGCAAAAGGTCATTACAAACACAGAGGAGAAAGAAAAAATTGATACGGATGCCAGAAGATATGTTAAAGGTTGCACTGGGATGTCAAGAGACCAAATCTAGAGGTAAACATGTTGAAGTGAAAGAGCTGAACAAACTATTTCAAAGGGCAGTCCAAGAGGACAAAGCAAAGTATTATAATGGATGTGCAGAGAGCTGGAATTGAAGAATAAAAAGGAAAGAACTCATTCTGCATTTCTCAAGCTGAAAGAATTGAAAAACAAATTTAAGCCTCATGTCCTAATATTGAAAGATGCTATGATCAATATATTGAATGACCCAGAAAGCATCAAAAGAAGATGGAGGGAAGACAGAGTCACTGTACTAGAAATAATTGATCGACACTGAAAAATTTCAGGAAGTACCATATGAACAGGAGCCAATGGTAATGAAAGACGAAGTGGAAGCTGCATTGAAGGCATTGGCAAGAAATAAGAACCCAGGAATCAATGAGATACCAATTGACTTATTTCAATTAACAGATGCAGCCTTGTATGCACTCACGAGTCTACGCCAGGAAATTTGGAGGACAGCTGTCTGGCCAATAGATTGGAAGAGGTCAATATTTGTTCCTATTCCCAAGAAGCATGATCTAACTGAATGTGGAAATTATGAAACACTATCATTGATATCACATACAAGCAAAATACTGCTGAAGATTATTCAAAAACAGCTGGAACATTACATAGATAGAGAATTTACAGAAGTTCAAGTAGGATTTAGAAGAGGCCATGGCACCAGGGATATCATTATTGATGTCAGATGGGTCCTGGCTGAAAATAAGGAATAACAGAAGAATGTCTATTTGTGCTTTATTGACTATGCAAAGGCATTTGACTGTGTGGATCATAACAAGTTATGGCTGACAATGAGAAGAATGGAAATCCCAGAGAACTTGATTGTGCTCATGAGGAACCTAAACCTGGCTGTTATGCAAATGGAGCAGGGGAGTACTGCATAGTTTGGAATTGGGAAGGGAGTGTGTCAGGGTTGTATTCTATCTCCCTACCTGTTCAATTTGGATGCTGAGCAAATTATCTGAGAAGTTGGACTCTGAAGAGGAATGTGGCATCAGGATTGGAGAAAGACTCATAACCTGCATTATGCAGATGACACAACCTTGCTTGCTGAAAGTGAGGAGGACTTGAAGCACTAGTTGCAGAAGATTAAGAACTTCAGTCTTCTGTGTGGATAATATCTCAATTTCAAGAAAACAAAGATTCTTATCACTAGACCAATAGTGTCATGATGGATGGAGAAAAGATTGAAACAGTCAGCAGCTTAATCTTGCTTGCATCCACAATTAACACCCTTGATATCAGTATTCAGGAAATAAGGAGACACATTGCAATGGGGAAAACTGCAGTAAGGGACCTTTGCAAATTATTGAGGAGTAGTGTTGTCAGTTTGAGGACCAAGATGCATCTGATTCAGGTCATAGTCTTTCTGATTACTAGCTATGCATCTGAGACCAGGAAAATGAATAAGGATAACAGAAAAAAAGAATTGATGCCTTTGAGCTGTGGTCTTGGAGAAGAGCACTGAACATTTCATAAACATCCAAGAGAATAAATAAATGTGTCTTGGAGAAGGTGCAGCCGGAGTGCTCTTTGAAGGTAAGAATTATGGGGTTTCACCTCACATACTTTGGTTATATTGCTAGGAGGGTCCATTCCTTGGAAAGCGACAGGATGTTGGGAAGGGTGGAGGGTTGGTGAAAGAGCAGAAGACTCTAAGCTAGGTGGATTGACATGGTAACTGTTGCGATGGGCTTTTGTGTCAGGAAGTGTGAAGATGGCACAGGAAAAGACTAGGTTCAGATCTTTTGTTCATAGGGTCACTATGAGTCGTGCTCGACTCGATAGCACCTAACAACAACAACAGGCCTTTTGAGCTTGGTCCCACTTTGTCTCCATGATCTTTATGTGTTTGAGCTTTACTTCTAGGTCTCTGATCTACCTTGAGTTGATTTTTGTGTATTGTGTGAGATGTGGATCCTGCTTCAGCTTTCTTCAGGTAGCAGTCCAGTTTTGCTGGCACCATTTGTTGAAGAGGTTGTCATTTCTTTGATGCTTCCTGAAACATCCAAGATTTTTCCCGTGGTACCTCTCAGTATTGGAACTCAAGGCTTGATTTTCTTTTTCAGTTCTTTCAATTTGAGAAATGCCAAACGAGCTCTTCCTTTTTCATTCTCCAACTCTAGTTCTTTGCACACACTGTTAAAATGCTTTGTCTCCTCAAGCTGCCCTTTGAAATCTTCTGTTCAGCTCATTTACTTTGGCATCTCTTCCCTTTGTTCTGATTTCTAGAGATGCCTTAAAAAAAAGCCTGGCTATCAACTTCCTGGTAGATCTGTCTACTTGACAAGTTTGGTTAGTTACGCAGTGGTTCTGCTAGACAATGCACTCCCTGATCCAGTGCTCTGCTGGTGTAATCATTAGGAAGTTACACTGCACACTCAAAGGCCATGGTTCTCTGGAGGGTCAAATTCACCAGCAACTTCAGAAACTCACTGGAGGATCAGTAGGCACCAACAGCAATGACTGATTTTGACTTTTGATATGCTCCATGAGAGCCGAAACTTTGCCTATTTTGTTCACTTTAACCTACCCTAGGGCCCAACATACAGCCTGTAATATAAAGAAAGAATTGACTCAGTCACTCAATGCGTCTAATCCCAAAATCATATTCCTTTTACATTGCCTTGTTGTTATTAGGTGCCACCAAGGTATGATTAGTAATGACTCTATCAACAACAGATCCGAACACTGTCCTATTCTGTGCCATTATCATCATTTCCAAGCAGGTTTCTGGTTTATAAGAACACTGTTGTTGTTGTTGTTGTTGTTAGGTGCCCTCAAGTCAAATATAATCTATAGAGATCCTATGAACAACAGATCTGAACTCCATCCTATTCCATCCTCACACTTCCTGACATAGTAGAGCCCATTGTTGCAAGTCACTGTGTCATTCTACCTGGTCGAGGGTCTTCCTTTCTTTCACTGACCCTTTGCCTTTCTGGACATTATGTCCCTTTTCAAGAAATCACCCCTTCTAGAAACATGCCCCTCCTGGATGTCTAGGGAGATTTTAAGGGGGAGAATTGGAAAATAGGTGAGGCAAAGCTTTTTCATCTTTACCTCCAAAGAGCACTATGGCTGCACCCTCTTCAAGATATATCTATTTTTCCACTTGGCCATCTATGGGATGTTCAAACGTGCTCTTCTCTAACACCACAAATCAAAGGCATCGTTTTTTCTTCTGTCATCCTTATTCATTGTCCAGCTCTCAGAAGCATGATTTAAAACTAAGAGAAGAGTGGATCAGTGTTGTTTTCTCTTTTCATACCTATTCAGTCTGTATTCTGATCAAATCACTCAAGAAGCTGGACTCTATGAAGAAGAATGTGGCATCAGGATCAGAGTCATCAACAATATACATTATGCAGATGATACAATTGTACTTGCTGAAAATTAAGGAGGACTTTAAGAACTTGCTGCTGAAGATCAAAGAAGATAGCTTTCAGTATGGATTGCATCTCAAGACAGCAGAAATCCTCTCCACTAAATAGCATTGTGACTGTTGTTGTCATTGTTGATATGTGCCATCAAGTCACTTGCTATTCATAACAAACCTACATACAACAGCCCTGAAACCTGCTCTATCCTGTGCCAACTGTATTATCTCTGACACACCTAATCTCATTACCCCAGTCATTGAATCAATCCATCTCATCAAAGGTCTTTCTCTCTTGCACACTTCTCCATCCTCCCAAGCATAATATCCCTCTCCAAGGGCAGGTTCCTCATTGCAACATGCCCAAAGTATGTCAGATGAAGCCTCAGAATCCTTGCCTCCAAAGAGCAGCCTGGTTTTACCTTCTCCAGGGTGAACATGTTTGTTCTCCTAGCAGTCCATGGTATATGGATTCAATACTCTTCTCCAGCACCACAACTTAAAGGCATCGATTCTCTTTCTATCATGCCTAGTCATCTTCCAGCTTTATGATACATAACAACTAATTGCAAAAGCCATGGCCTGGATCAGGTGCACCTTAGTCTTCAGACTGACATTGTTGCTTTTCAGTACTCTGGAGATGTCCCTGACTGCAAATTTTTCCAGTCTTTTGCTTTCCTGGCTGCTGATACCAAGAGTGTTGGTTGTGGAGCCAAGCAAACTGAAGCTGTTAACAGTCTCAATCTCTTCAATATCTATAAATAATGCTACCAAATGGCCCAGTGGTGAGAATCTTTGTTGTTTTTCTTTGGGTTTTGGGGTTTTTGTTTTTGTTTTTGTTTTTGTTTTTTTTATGTTGAGCTTTGATTCATATTGAAGGCTGCAGTCCTTGACCTTCTGCAGCAAGCACTTCAGGTCCTCCTCAGTTTCAGCAAGCAGAGTTGTGTCATCTGCATAATGCATACAGCATTGTGATACTTGGAGAAAAAATTAAAACTGTCAAAGACTACATCTTACTTGGATCACAATAAACACCCTTGGTACCAGCGATCAAATCAGGAGATGCATTGAACTGGGAGAGTCTACAGTTAGGGACCTCTCCAAATTATTGAGGAGTAATGATGTCAGATTGAAGGTTAAGGTTTGCCTGATTTAGACCAGTTTTTTTCCAATCACTCGCTATGCATCCAACAGCTGAACAATGGATAAGGATGACAGAAGAAGATGTGATATCTTTGAGTTGTGGTACTGGAGAAGAGTATTGAATAGAGAATGGACTGACAAAAAACAAAAAGATATGCTTTGGAGAAAGTACAGCCCGAGGTCTACTTAGAGGCAAAGATAATGAAGCTTTGTCTCATATGTTTTGGGTAGGTTGTTAGGAGAGGCTATTCCCTGAAGCAGGACACTATTCTTGGAAAGGCGAAGGGTTGGCAAAAGATAGGAAGACCCTCAATTAGATTAATTGACACAGTGACTGCAGCAATGGGCTCAAGTGTGTCAGAGATTGTGAGACCGGCACAGGATAAGACATGGTTCAGATTGTTCATAAAGTCATCAAGAGTCTTACTCAACTTGACAGCACCTAACAGCAGTTTATATGACCACTACCTCTGTCTAGTTCTTGTACTAAGATAACTTCCTTTGATGTTGCAATGTCTCAAATATTTTAAATACCAGCAGGGTCATCCATGGTGGCCAGATTTCAACAGCACTTTCAGATTAAGACAGACTAGAAAGATCTGGCAAACTACTTCTAAAAATCAGTAACAATAAAAACATCCTATGGATCAAGACATAATATTGCTCAGTATCATTCTGGAAGATAAGTCTCTTGATTGGAAGTCACAGCTGTCACAACAATGGATTTAAACGTGTCAAAGATCCTAAAGATTGTGCAGCTGACAGTAACATTCTGCAAGAGATGGTCATATTCTGCAGGAGACTGTAATAGTCTGCTTTGGCGTACACAAAATTGTCATGAGTGGGAGCTAATTGGTTCACAACTAACAACAACAATGAGAAAGTGTAGATTAAACTGACATTCATCATAACTAACAGAAGACTAAGTAGATTTTTAAATGGAGATGTAGAGACTTTTTCCACGAAGAACATGAAATACGATAGCCAAGAAGCCCAGTGAAATAACCTGAGTCTAGAAGTTTGCAAAAAGAATTTTCTTTTCAACCCTTCTGATTACCACATGTGCAGTCTTAAATCTTTTTTCCTTTTTAAGTTGCTTTTTGTTTCATGCTGAGCAACTAGATAAGAATAACGCATGAGAACTCACTATCTCGAGGTAAGCTCATTTTTCTCCAGGTTCCCACTGAACTTGCAGGAGGGGGTGGGAAGTGGGAGGCAGAGTGAGAGCCAGTCAGCATCTTCTACAGCCCTCTAACTACTGTTTCAGGCTGAGGGATTTTCCTAGATTTTGTTCTTTCTCTAAACCAAAGCCAAGCAGCACTTCTAAACTTAGATTTATGTTGTTTTTTGTTGCTTTGTTTTAGTTTTCGTGTTTGGTTTTTTTAATTGGAGGACTTAAATGTTTCTACTCCTTCCTCAACAGTCAACTCTTGAAACCAGTAGCCAGGAAATTAAAAGACATATTGCCATGGGAAAGTCTGCTGTTAGGCACCTCTCCAAGTACTTAAGAGCAATGGTGTTTCTCTGGAGACTAAGGTGCATGTGATAAAGGCCATGGTCTTTGCTATCACTTGTTATGCATCAGAGAGCTGGACAACGACTAGGGAGGATAGAAGGAGAATTGATGCCTTTGAGCTGTGGTGCTGGAGAAGAGTATTGAGGGTATCATGGACTGCTAGGAAAACAAACAGATTCATCCTGGAAAGGGTTAAACTGGGTGGCTCCTTGCAGGCAAGGATTCTGAGGCTCCATCTAACATATTTTGGACGTGCTGTAAGGAGGGACCAGTTCTTGGAGAGGGACATCATGCTTGGGAGGGTGGAGGGACACTGCAAGAGGGGAAGGTCCTCTATGAGGTGGATTGATTCAGTGGCTGGGGTGATTGGGATGGGAGTGTCAGAGACAGTGCGATTGGCACAGGACAGAGCAGGGTTTAGGGCTGTTGTACATAAGGTCTCTATGAATTGCAAGCGACTCGATGGCACTAACAACTCCTTCCTCCCAGTCATAATTTTGTGGGCTATTGTTTTTGTTTTGGGAGGTTTAGGTTTGATTTTGGTTGTGTTTTAGTTTTGTTTTGTTTTGTTTGTTTGTTTGTTTTTACTCTCTCCATTGCAACAAAGCTACGGAGAATTGTTGCACATACAAAAAGAAAATAGTGATTGTTTCCCCGATTCCTAAGTCATTAAAATGTAAGACAGGCAAAACATTTGTAAATATTAGAGTTTTGGATGGTCCCACTTGAAGTCTAGCTCTGCGTGGCTCCTAACTCTGTCTTGACTCTTAGAACAATTAAAAATTCACCAGATTTTTCTTTTGCTGGCAATTATTTCTAACATTTTATCCCCAACTATTGCTTTATGGAATTCTTGCAAAGCTCTTGCAATAGGAACCAATTTGATTTATGTAATACAGCACAACATCAGCAGCCGATTTAGTTGTGTGGTAGAAATGTGCATGGAAATATTTAAAAGAAATTTCCATTGTCAATTAGTGTTTGAAAGCAAGGAGAATGAAACCATTTAAATACAGAGAGATGCATAGTAAATCATATAAGAATATTTTAGGACCAACAATATTTTATTTCCTTTGTCTCTCATCACTCTCTCCCCTACCACTCCCCACAGAAAATGTCTATTAAAATGTTCTGAAAACATTTCATTGTGTATTTATTTTTCAAATTGAATTACAACCTGATGGATTGTTTTCATTAAAAAGCTACAAAGAAGTGGGGGGGGGAATAAATCGAATAATGTTCAAAATAATAAAATATTATCAACCCAATAAAATGGTAACATAGAAAAAGAAGAAAAACCTATAATAAACTTGTTTCATAATGTTCCTAGTTTCAGTAGTCACAATTAATTTCTAGAATAATGTCTGTATCATTATTTAATTCATCATCAGTTATCCTTTGATTTCTTTTAGTATCCTTAGAATGTATAGGTCAAATGTCTCCAATGTAGCAATTCTGCTATTGCAGTTTATGATAGTCATTATTCAGCCTTGCGTTCTAAAACAATTCTAGTGATTTAGGACATAACTGTTCCCACCACATTAATATCCTAATAAGCAAAGGGTTACTCTAAATACTTTGATAAATGTTAAGTCCTTTTTTGTTTATGGATCGCCAGGTATGTCTTGCACCCCACCCATCTCTAGTCTAACTTCCATGACATGAGAATTCAAGAGGAAGTGGTCTTAGATGCCATTATTGATATTTGCCCGATCATATAATCCATGACATTTTAAAGCTTTAGGGAAACTGATAGGTTTGAAGATGCTGTGGAATTCTGAGATCTCTGATCTGATCCTCTTTGATGTTTCTTATAGTATTGCCTAATACTTAATCCTATCTGTTGTCTGGACTCTATAATTTCACTAACTTGCCAAATAAATGAATAATCCCTGATCTACCCAATATGCCATTTCACTTAACCTTCTGAAAAGTGGATCTATGAGAAAGAGACACCATTTTAGAAAAATTTGGTCCAAATCCCCAGAACATTTCTAAGCACTTCTAGTCCAAATGTGATCAAATACTTTTTTTCATTCTTTCTTCAAATGAAACTCTAGAAGCACACAAAATTCCATGCTGTACTAGCAAACAACCCCCAACATTCAGCCAGGAAACCAAATCTATGCCATCAGAACTTGTATGCTGATGGGAAATGACACTTCAATCAATATAGTCTAAAGAAGCTCTGCTTTATTACTGCTTATGAACTTATTTTTCAAACAAGTTGTGAACCATAACCCGTGAGGGTTTCCGCTGAAAGCACAGATAAAGTTTTCAGCAAAGGTATCACCTTAATAAAAAGCCAACTATGTCACAATAGCGCTATTCTAATTTATACCACAAATCCTCCCTCAAAGAAAATTTTCCCCCTTGTATGTGCAGGGTAAGAAAGTGCATTCTGTGCAGGTTTCAAACCCACTGGTTTTTGAGCATCTGCCAGCTCCACTCTCTTTCAAACACCTGCCAAAACTCCAGCCTTGCTGCAATCCAGCCTATCTCAGCAGTAACACAGCCCAAGTTCACGGTCACCATTCCAGAGATGCCAACAGCCCATAATAATTCACGGTTTAAAAAAAAATTATCATTGTGTGTGCTTATCTTATTCTTCCCTGAAAATTCATCTCGACTTTGTAACACTAAAGCAAAGAAAGATACTGTACTTATTTTCTTTCTTTGTACTGGATGTGGCATTCTTCACAGGGACCTCTGGTGGCCTAGTGGCTACTAATCCAAGCGCATGTGACTGAAATCCACCAGCTGCCATGGGAAAAAGGTGGACAATCTCCTCCTGTGTGATTTGCTGTCTCTGAAAACATACTGGAGGGTCAGCTGTGGGTCTATCTGGACTCAATGGTACGTATCAACAACCGATGGCATCAGTATTAACTCTTAAAAAACTTTAAATGTAACTTGATGGTTTTCCTCACAGAAGGGTGTTGAACAAAAAAGGAATTTTAATCACTCATTCTTTAATTTAGCCAAATCAAAATGAACATATAAATATCCTAAATTAACCACTTTTTACTAGCTTACAGCTCCTTTGCCCTCTACAACTCTCTAGCAAATCCAAACAAAACTTACAGGGAAAGATCAATGGTCTTACGTAATGATTGTTGCTGATAATTGTTCCATTTGCTGTTTCCATGATCTGAGTGCCACAAAAAGATAAGAATATTACATTAGAATGTCTTAGCTATGGGATGTTGGTGGTCATGTCTAAAACCTGACAAAGAGCTCAAGTCCTAAAGTCTGACTCCATGAACTCAGAGCTGATACCAGTATCTCCTACAGTATGGCCGTCAGGATAACTTACCTCCTTGGCCTTGGCTTCCTGATTGTGAAACAGACATTCTTATCCTCCTAACATACCTCCGGGTGAGGGAGAGGGGAGCTGTGCTTAGGACTGACAAGGGAGGGAGGTGAGAGATGGGGTGGACAGGGACCTCCTTCTTTTCACTCCCCCTTTCAGGCTCTGCTGATTGCATCTCATCCTGTTGTTTTCCTGCTGCTTTCAAAATCCAGGGCCTAATTGCGAGCATTGCAGAGACGAGAATTGCTGCTCTGTCATACACGCATTTGCTCCATGTGTAGTCAGCAGGTCATGCAGCGAATCGTGTGATTTGGCAAGTCCTGCTTATTTTGACCACAGCTTGAAATTCCTTGTAAAATGTGGGGCTCCTCTAAGGTTAGAGTTCTTATTAGATGTAGGGTTTCTATTTCTTAGGCTCCATTTTGGATCTTACCTACTTTTATATGCCTAGCTCAAGGCTACTGGCAATTTGCTTCACTCCCATGACCCCCCCACCAGGCAAATAAATGTCATTTATTTATTATATTATCTATTATGTGCCAGATCTTGTTTATCATTTGTGTTCATTATTTCCTAGAATACAAAAATCCTACAAGACAATATTCTCTCCCCCTCCCTCCATTTTCTTTGTTAAACTATTTTTATTAACTTATTGGAAAACTGAGATGCAGGAACTTGAGTAACTTACCTATGACCTAGTGAGAGGCCAGGCTGGTAGTCAAAATTAGGTCTGAAAGCAAGGACCAGACTTTGTTCATTAAATCAGAGAAGGCAAATAGGTTGTAACTAGCATTAGTTAGTTCAATATGATTGATTGGCCATAGAGGGTGCTGTGTTAAGAAGTGTTTTGAGGGTGGGCGTATGTTCAGGGGAGAGTGCTGCTCACAGGGAACAGTGTCTGCCATGGACATCAGTGAGGTGGGCCCTGGAGGGATAAGCTGCCTCCACATACCACACAACCCTTAACCACCTAGCTTCTACTCACCAGAGAAAAGGGGCTCATTTTCCTCCTTTTAATATTTATTTAATATGTTAGTGTGTTTCCTATCCTTTTTGATCAGGAGAAGACCTGCTTTCCTTAAAGCAGTTAACCACCACATGACGGTCTTACCTGAGCTCTCTGCTCAGCACTGATATTTCCCCCTTCTGAGCTGCAGGGAGACCAGGAAGCAGCTTGATAGCCACACATCTTTATTCAGTCAGGCTATTTTCACATCACGTAGTTCTTTTGCCATCTAATTTTCTGACTTTGATACTAACTGCAACATGT
Organism: Elephantulus edwardii; assembly: GCF_000299155.1. Classification (NCBI taxonomy): domain Eukaryota; kingdom Metazoa; phylum Chordata; class Mammalia; order Macroscelidea; family Macroscelididae; genus Elephantulus; species Elephantulus edwardii. The sequence continues at coordinate 474,763 of NW_006399994.1, forward strand.
GCTTACTAGATTTGTGGCCTTTATAAAGTGTGTAATCTCTCTACACTATAATTTCCTTACCTGACTTTAAACAAAGGGGAGGTGGAGAGAAGAAGTGTGGGATGGTGGTGCAGGAAGTGGACGGTGATTCTGGACCTTGCTTCCAAGTCAGAACAGCTCGAGTACCTTTATGAGCATCCCATCCTTGGGACAGAAGCCACATGTGTTGAGTCTATCTCTGGAGTTGGGGCCGAGAGATCAGTATACTAAAATGTCCCACATGATTCTAAGGTGCATCTAGGTTAGAGAGCTACTGCTGTTGTTAGGTGTCATCAAGATAGCTCTGACTCAAAATGAAACCCTATCTGGTGGTGTTCCATCCTCACAATCTCTGGGATGTATAAGCCCATTGTTGCAGCCCCTGTGTCAGTTCATTTCGTTGAGGATCTTTCTCTCTTCTGCTGACCTTGTGTTCTTCTCCAGGAACTGGCCTCTCCTAATGACACATCCAAAATATGTGAGATGAATGCCAATATGCATAGCATCAATTAACGTTATATAGTAACTAAATTATCTGGCTCTGACTTGACTCACAAGGGCTAACTAGTTCCTTAAAATGGAGCTCTGGAAGCTGAATGGGAAGGATTTGTGTTGCCAACCCAAAGGTATGTAATTTTAATCCACTAGTTGCTCCAGGAGAGGAAGATTAGCAATCTCCTCCCTTGCAATTTGCTGTCTCTGACAAGTCGCTGGAGGGCCAGTGATGATGCTTCGGTCTTAACTTGATATTACTACAAAACAATGATTCCTCAAAACTACTGCAAAGTTGTTATTTGGGGTTTGTGGGGTTTTTTCACTGCCAACATTTGTAAATTTTAAAATATACCTTTTAAGCAGACATATATATTGACTTTCTCATGGAAATGCTACAGTATTATATTTTGGGGAGTTTAGTAGTTTTTCTGCTTTTGTAATATTTGTGTTCTGATTTGGTTTATAATTTATTATATCTTTTAAAAAATCATGTTTCTCTAGCTGGAGAATATGGGTCATCACCAACTACATCATAATCAGACAATATGATTCTTTGAGAAAAATTAGACCCACATGATTCCTGAGCCCAGACCTAATTTCTTGGTCCAGACCCACCTGAGACCAACAGCCTCAGAGCCGCCAGAGCAGGGCTTTATTGACCATTTTGCAGTAGCTCCTAAACACAGTAGGTGCAAAGGAAAGACCTTCCATTTAGATTGAGAGTGTGACATTGACCTTAGCACCACAGCAGTAGTCATACCTGGGGTTTAATAAATATCACTGACCGCTATCACTGTGAAAATACAAAATACTATTGCATCCACGTATAGATCTTATAATGCTATTTAAAACATTAGTAGACATTTGCTCTTTCACTTTTTTTT
>NW_006399994.1:477019-484773 GCF_000299155.1 Elephantulus edwardii
GAATATACCACAGCTTCTCTATCCATTCGTTTGTTGATGGGCACTTAGGTTGTTTCCAACTCCTTGCTATTGTGAACAAAGCTGCAATAAACATGAGTGTGCATTGCTCTTTCACTTTTAGTTAATAACCTCTCCAGCAAGTTTTCAGAAGCTGTAAACTACATGGGAAGAGAGACTGCTTCTCTTTCTCCTACAGAGCAGTTAGAGGATTTGAACTGCCTACCTTTGGGGTTTTCTCATGCCAATCCTTGCTTGCTCTAGAGGCAGAAGGTGCTAGCAAAGCCTGGATGGGGTTGAAACTGCTATCTTCCAGTGCAGGTCCTTGCTTGCTCAGAAGGCTTGCTCTTAGCTTCTGGGCCTACAGCAAGCAAGGATACCACCTCCCCTATGGGCCTTGTGTGGAGGACTAGCATCAAAGATCCAGCTGAGCCATTGCCCTCACCTGGGATGAAAGTTTCCAGCACCCAGCCAGCACCCCATTCTTTCATACCAACACAGGCCTCAGATGGGACTGCCTCATGATATTTGTATGCCTGATTTGCTGTTAAAGGTACAACACCTATCTGTCAGTGTGTTGTACTGGGGGAGTGATATGCATATTGCTAATTATTTAATTGCTTAGATGTGTCACTTTGCTGTTCTGGGGAAACTTGTGCTTTGTTGTGATGTTGAAAGCTATACCACTAGTGTGTGTCAAATGCCCAAAGAGTCTCCCATAGTGGACAGGATTTAGTAGAGCTCCCGACAGGGCTGACCATCCACGTCTGAAATAGTAGGTAGGCCTCTAAAAACCCTATAAACAGAAAAGGAATACAGTAGCTATAATATTAGAGGTAGAACCGAGATTGGAAGTCAATCAAAATTGGAAAAAGTAGTGACAAACATCCTTTAATAATTGTAACAGAATGCAAAAAGCATGAATGTTGAAAAACTAGAAGCTACCAAAAATGAAATTAAACAAATGAACATTGACATTCTAAGTGAGTTGAGATGGACTGGCATTGGCCACTTTCAATCACATGATATTCTATGACAAAAATGAAAAACAAAGAATAGTGTTGCATTCATTGTGAAAATATAATCTCATGTTCTATCCTGAGGTACAATGTCATGAATGATAGAATCCTATCCATACGCATACAAGGACCTGTTAATACCACTGATACTCAAATATACGCTCCTACATCCAATGCAAAAGAAGAGGAAATGAAATATTTTTACCAAATCTTACAGTCCTAAATTGACTAAATATACAATCAAGATATGTTAATGGTGATTGGTGACTGAAATGTAAGAGTTGGAAATTATGAAGAAGAAATTGTAGTCGGAAAGTATGGCGTTGGTAACAGAAAGGAGACCAGAAATCAAAGGATTGAATTTGCCCTTTCATTGACTTATTCATTACAAAGACATTTTCTTAGAAACACAAGTGGCAACTTTATCAATGAATCTCACCCGATGGACTGCTTAGGAATCCGATTGACTACATCTGTGGAAGGAATTGTTGGAGAAGTCGTTATCAGCAGTCAAAACCACGCTAGGTGCTGATTATGGAGCAGGCAGTCAATTACTCAGAAGAAAGTCCAAAGTGAGGCTGAAGAAAATGAAAACAAGTCCACAAGAATCAAATATGATCTTGAGACTACCCGCTTGAGTTTGAAAATCATCTTAAGACTAGGTTTGAGGTGCTGAACACCAATTATCAACGGCCAGATGAGTTGTGGGATAACATCAAGGATATCACTGATGAAGAGAACAAAGACAAAGGAGAAAGAAAAAATCAAAATAGATGTAGAAGACTCTGGAAATTGCACTACAGCATCAAGAAGCTAAAATAAAGAGAAGAGATGCTGAAGTAAAAGAGCTAGACAGAAGATTTCAAAGTGTAGCTCTAGAAGACAAAGTAGTTGCAGTGGCTGGAATTGGAGAATAAAAATGGAAGAATTCTCTCAGCATTTGTCAAGCTGAAAGAACTAAAAATAAACCCAAACCTTAAGTTTAAATACTGAGAGGTATTATGGGAAAATTTTTTAATGATTTAGGAAGCATTAAAAGATGGAGGGAATACACAAAGCCAATGTATCAAAAAAAAAAAAAAACAACTAACTGAATGACACTGAAAAATTTCAGAAAGTACCATATGATCAAAAGGCAATACAAAGTTCAACCTGGCAGCAAACAGCAAAAGCTGGCAAGGTTGTGGAGAGATTGGAACTCTTACTCACTCACAGTGGGAATGTAAAATAGAACAGCCACTATGGAAAGTTGTCTAATGGTTTCTTTAAAAGTTGGAAATAGAAATGCCATTTGACCCAGAAAAATACCCTAAAGGATTCAGATTGTTGATTGCCTTCGAGTCAAGCACAACTCATAGTGACTTAATGAACAAAAGGCCTGAAGCCTTTCTAAAATTATTGACATTTATTAAAGTTCATAGAGTTTCCAGAGGCATGTTGTTTAGGAAGTGGATGCCACTCCTGAAACCAGAATCACAACTCAAGCAGAAGTAAGCACACCCATGTTTATTGTTGCCATATTCACAATAGCAAAGAGATGAAAGCAACTCAAGAGCCTATCAACGAATGAATGGATAGAAAAACTATAGTACATTAACAAAATGTATTGTTGTTGTTGTTGTTATGTGCCGTCGAGTCGTTTCTGACTCATAGCGACCCTATGCACAACAGCCCTAAACCCTACTCTATCCTGCGCCAACCGCACCGCCTCTGACACACGCATCCCGATTACCCCAGTCACCGAATCAATCCATCTCATAGAGGGTCTTCCCCTCCTGCACTGTCCCTCCACCCTCCCAAGCATGATGTCCCTCTCCAAGGACCCGTCCCTCCTGGCAACATGTCCAAAGTATGTCAGACGAAGCCCCAGAATCCTTGCCTCCAAGGAGTAACTTGGTTTAATCCTCTCCAAGATGAATCTGTTTGTTTTCCTGGCAGTCCATGGTACATTCAGTACCCTTCTCCAGCACCACAGCTCAAAAGCATCAATTCTCCTTCTGTCCTCCCTAGACATTGTCCAACTCTCTGATGCATAACAAGCGATTGCAAAGACCATGGCCTGTATCAGGCGCACCTTAGTCTCCATAGAGACACTGTTGCTCCTGAGTACCTTTGAGAGGTCCCTAACAAAATGTATTACGGACTATTATGTAGCACCAAAAAACAATGAAGTTATAAAACATTACACAACATGGGGGAGCCTTGGGGACATTATGCTGAGTGAAATATCTCAATCAGACAAGAACACTGCATAACACCACTGTTATAAAATAGGACAGACATGGTGGGGTTGGAGAGAGAATGGGAAAAGAGTAGATAGAAAACACTGCCTTAGAACAACTGAGGGGAAGAACTGTTCTGAAGGAATATATGATGAGGCATTATATGTATGACAACAATCTGGAGCAAGGGGTGCATTGTGGGGTGGACTTAGGAATGTGGAGGAAAGGGGAGAAGTAAATGTGTAATAATAAAAAAAAGTTAAAAAGAGCCAATAGTGATGACAAATAATATTCGAGCTGTACTGAAAAGTATTGACAAATATTAAGACCCTCGAGGATCAATGGGATACCAATTGACATGTTTCAAATAACAGAAGCCACTCTGCATGTGCCCACCAGTGTGTGCCAGGAAACTTGAAAGACAGTTACTTGGCCACCTGACTGGGAGAGATCTATATTTGTTCTCATACCCAAGAAATGAAATCTAATAGAATGTGGAAATTATCAACCAATGCCATTTATATTGCATGCAAGCAAAATATTGTTGAAAATTACCCAAAATTGTTGTTCTAGTACATTGACAAAGAAGTGCTAGAAGTTCAGGCTAGGTTTAGAAGAGGCTTTAGCACAGAGTATCATTGCCTTTGCATAGTCAATATAGCATGAAGGAAGCAAAAGGTTACTACAAAAACAGAGGAGAAAGAAAAAATTGAAATGGATGTCAGAAGAAATGCTAAAGATGTAAAGATGATAAAGCTTCATCTCACATATTTTGCCCATGTCGTTAGGAGAGCTAATTCCTTGGAGAGGGACATCGTGCTTGGAAAGGTGAAGGGTCAGTGAAGAGGAAGACCTTCAATGGTGTGGATTGATGCAGTGACTGCTGCAATGGGCTTGAATATGTCAGAGATGATGAGGATGGTACAAGATAGAACAGGGTTCAGATCTGTTGTCCATAGGGTTGCTATGAAGCATACCAGACTACAATACACCTAAAAAACAATAATAATCACCTTTGGGTTGGCAATGCAGCCCCTTACCACTAGGCCACTGGAGCTCCCACTTACGCAAAGTACTCTTTAATTGAAGATAATTATTGTGGTGTTGTTTTTATTTGTTTTGTTGCTAGTTTTCTCCTTAATCTTTATCCTCTTGATTGAATCCACACAGGTCATGAGGTTAGGGTCAACAGACTGTTCTCTGCTGAGCATCTTTGTAAACAGGTTTAACCTAGAAAACCTCTCCACCGCTGACCACTATGTAAATTGTTAATCTATGGAAATAATGGAACTTTGAAATAGTAGAATCCTGTAACCTAAATTTGAAAACCCAATGCCATTGCCACTGAGTTGATTTCAATTCACTGGGTTTCCAAGTTATGACATATTTATTGGGTGGGGGGGAGACTCTCATCTTTACTCCATGGAGAAGCTGGTGAATTCAAACCTCTCAGATGTCAACACAATACACAATTCACTATACCGACAGAGCCACCAATACACTATGTTCACCTCTTCACTGGCATATTCTGAGCTCAACAGTGGTCGCTGGATTCCTTGGGTGCTTTTTTTTTCTTAGAAAAGGATACAGCATCTGGTTCATAAAGCCTAGTAATCATTACTCAGGTGATCAAAAAAATCTATTGCATGTCTGATGCAAAAGTCCCATTTAACTCACAAGGCAATCCTCATATTACATTATTACTTGAGTGACTTGTTTTGGCAAACTTAGAATTTAATTACAATGTTTCCTAACTGATAGATTTCACTACAAAGGCATTCAGAAAGTAGGAATTTATGTGTGGTTGATTCAAGTAATAACAAGACTTACTTTTACATAGCATTTCTTTTCTTCAAAGATGAAAATATTTGTTCCTGAGTTTTATAGTCACTTCTAAACTATGAACAGTCTGTAATGGTTTCAAAGACTAATTTCTCCAGAAAATGACAAGCCACACCCAGCTGACTCCATGAGATCATACTTTCCTATTCCTAATGACCCTAGAACTATTTTAAGTCATTTTGGCAGACTTCAGTAAAAAAATAATTTTCTAAGAGAATTCTCATTAAATTTCATACTATATGAAGCAAAGAGATATCTCTAATATCATGATCCTTATGGGCATCGTAACAGATTGTCTTTGACTAGCAATTTCTCCCTTTCTAAGAACCTGGGTTGCAGTTCATGTGCACTTTTTGATTGTTCTTATTTTATACCTTGAATCAAGGATGACTCATAGGAACCCTATGACAAACATAACAGAACCCTGTCCTGTCCTGTGCCATCCGCCCTATCTCTGACATACATTGCTACTGTTACTGTGTCATTCCATCTCACTGAGGGTCTTCCTTTCCTTTGCTGACTCTCCATCTATCCAAGCAGGATGTGTTTGTCCAAGGAATAGCATCTCCAAGCAACATGCATAAAGTATGAGAGATGAAGTTTCACTATCTTTGCCTCCAAGAAGCATTCTGGCTAAACCTTCTCTAAGACATTTCTACTTGTTCTTTTGGCAGTCCATGAGATATTCAGTGCTCTTCTCCAAAATCATGGCTCAAAAGCGTTGATTCTTTTTCTGTCATCCTCATTCATTGTCCAGCCTAACAGGTGACTATGTCTTGACTGAGGTGCACCTAAGTCTTTAAACTGACATCATTGCTCTTCAGGGTTTTGGAGAGGTCCTTGATAGCAGATTTTTTATTTTTATTTCATAGTGATTTATTTGCAAAGTTAGAATATATTATTTTTCACACTGGATCTTTCCCATTCCCTTTCTCCCTCCCCCCCCCACCAAATTGTGCAACCCCGCCATCCTCACCACCCCCACATTCCCCCCACTCCACCCATCCTCACCCTTCTACTTCTACTCTCCCCCCCGCCCCCGTATCCTCATACTCATTCTACAATAATGGTTTTATACAGTAATTGTCCTTATGGAACAGAGTTCATTCCTCATAGCATAATGCTCTCCAGTCCCTCCCAAGTTAGGTAGTAATTTACAAAATCAGTACTCCTGCATGCTGTGTAGTATTCCATGGTGTGAATGTACCATAATTTCTCAATCCATTTGTTTGTGGTTGGACATCTGGGCTATTTCCATGTTCTTGAAGTGGTGAATAACACTGCTATGAACATTGGTATAAAAGTCTCAATTGAGCCTCACTTCTCATTTTCTCAGAGTATATTCCAAGCAATGGAATAGCTGAGTCATGGAATTTCTATGCTCAGTTTTTTGAGGAGGTGCCAAATTGCCTTTCAGAGTGATTGTACCATTTTATAATCCCACCAACAATGTATAAGAGTTTCTATTTTGCCACATCCTCTCCAACATTTATTATTTTCTGTCTTGAAGGATTACTACTGCTACTGGAGTGAGCTGGTATTTCATTGTTGTTTTGATTTGTATCTCTCTTTTTGCCAGTAATTATGAGCATTTCTTCATGTGTTTGTTGGCCATTCGAGTACCTTCCTCTGTGAAAATTCTTTCTATGTCTTTTGCTCATTTTTTAATTGTGTCATCAGTCTTTTTCTTGTTGAGGTCCAGGAGGATTGACAGAAGACTTTCTTAGAGCTATATATCTCCTGATCTGCTGGTAGCAAGGGTGTTGATTGTGGATTTAAATAAGGTGAAATTGTCAACAATTTCAATCTTCATCTATCACAATGTTGTCTATACATCATGATACACTACATACATAGTGGTGAGAATTTTTGTTTTCTTAATGTTGAGATGTAATCCACATTGAACACTGTAGTCATTGGTCTTCTGCAGCAAATATCTCAAATTCTCTTCACTTTCAGAGCTGTAACCTTTATCCATACCTATTCAATCTGTATGCTGAGCAAATCATTCAAAAAGCTAGGATTTATGAAGAAAAATTTGATACCAGGATTAGAGGAAGACTCATCAACAATTTGCATTATGCAGATGACATGTACACTTTAGGAGAGTATAATCTGATTTAAAATAAAGTGAGCTCATTCTCCTGAACAATTGAAAACTTGATTTGCCATTTCTGGGCCTAATTTCATTCTTGTACACTTACACTAGAATTCTTTAATACACTATGGAGGCTTTTTATATTCAGAATTCAAATAGCAATTTTGTAATATTATAAAGGTAATAATAACTACAAATAACAAGAAGTACAATCTAAGAAGAAGAAGAATACACATTGTCCATTCTATAAAAGACTCATGACACTATTCTTTGTCTATAACAGAAATAATAGCAAACATATTGCCATTGGCAAAAAATAAAGCCAAGAATTGATGGGATACGAGTTGAGGTGTTTCAACAAACGGCGGCCCTGGATGTGTTCACTAGTCTATAACAAGAAAATTGGAAGACACTTACTTGGCTGACTAACTAGAAGAGATCCATATTTGTTCCCATTACTTAGACCCAACATCAACAGCCGTGATAGCAGCAGCCAAGAAATCAAAAGATATATTGGATTGGGAAAATATGTTATCAAGAACTTCTTCAACTTTTTTTTTTTTTTTTTTTTTTTTT
>NW_006399994.1:484903-494006 GCF_000299155.1 Elephantulus edwardii
ACAGGTGGGCCACAGCAGCAGGCTGTAGCCAGAGACAGAGCTGTTCCTTTCACAGCATTCAGGACTCAATCCCTCCGAAGGGGTACAGTTTCCTCACTGATGCCATCCTTGGTGATGACACAGATCTTGAGCGCATCTCCTGTGTACACGTCCCGCTCTGCAGCCGAGATGAAGACATCCCGCACCAGACGCAGGGCCCTGTCCAGGGACAGTGGGACGTGCTCCACATTCTGCATGTTTTTAAACCCAACCTGGTTGTCTAGCAGTGGCTGCAGCATTGCACTGGCCGAGCCCCCAGCCTTGAAGGAGTCTCTCTGGTAGGAGCCCACTGGGTCAAAGCTGTATACAGCTCCTTTCCCTTCTTCGTCCAGCCCGCCAATGATGTTGTAGACGTAGTAGGGGAAGAAGCACCGTGAGTACAGGATGGTGGAGAGTATGGCAGCAATGGCCCCCGTGGTCATGGCCTTGTTGTTAGAGTGTTTATACATCTTTAGTCTTGCTTCAATGATCTTGGTAAGTGTGAGACAATCACCATGGAAACCACTGCACCAGATGACTGTTTTATCTGTTAATTTGTAACATTTGGGACTGTCTCGGGTGTGAATTGAGAACCCTTCACTCAATCGAGTGTCAGAAGCAACGATTGAAAAGTCTTCTCCAGCAATTGCCAATATGGTCCCTCCGTTGAAGGCGTAGGGTGAAAAGCGCTGCTGCACGGGCCCCGTGGCGCAGAACGGCTGCATCTCCAGGTCGCGGCGGGGTAACGGGAAGAAAGTGGCCGAGGACATCACCGCACTTTCACTGCTGCTGTCTCACGGCGAGATGGCGGCCTCCGGGGGTGGGCGGCTCTTCCCCGCCCTCCCTTCAACTTTTTAAGCAAATCATTATAAAATAAAAAATTTTCTTTAAAAAAAGAACTTCTTCAAAGTGCTAAAGATCAAGGATGTTTAAAGACTAAGGTCTAAGCCATGGTACTTCCAATTGTCTCATATGTATCTGAAAATTGGCCAATGAATAAGAAAGACCAAAGGATAGATGCCTTTGAATTGTGGTATTGATAAAGCCTGATGTAGGCCATGGTCTTTGCAATTACTTGCTATGAATCAGAGAGTTGGACAATGACTAAAGATGGCAAAAGAAGAATCAATGCCTTTCAGTCGTGGTGCTGGAGAAGAGTACTGAACATACACCATGGACTGCCAAGAGAACAAAAAGGTTTGTCCTGGAGAGAGTGAAACCAATTTATTCTTTGAAGACAAAGATTTTGAAGATCCATCTCACATACTTTGGGCATGTTGCCAGGATGGACTAGTCCTTAGAGAAGGGCATCATGCTTGGAAGGATGGAAGAAAAAAATACCAGGAAAGGAAGACCCTGGATGAGATGGGTTGACACAGTTACTAGGGTAATGGGAGTAGGTGTGTCAAAAACAGTGCGATTGGCTTAGGCAAGTTCCAGAGCTACTGAGCATAGGGTCACTATGAGTCACAGGTGACTCTATGGCACATAATAACAACATTGACAAAGAGTATTGAATGGGCTGCCAAAAAAACAAATCTGTCATGGAGGAAATACAATCAGAGTGTTTCTTAGAGGCAAAAATAATGACACTTCTCACAGAAATATTTGGGCGTGTTGTTAAGAGGGGCCAGTCCTTAGATAAAGAAATCATGCTGAGATAGATGGAGAGTTAGAGAAAGAGAAGAATACCCTCCAAGAGGTGGATTTACATTTTAATCGTAATAATGTACTTAAGCATGGTGGTGGTGGTGGTGGTGGTGGTGGTGGTGTGTGCTGTCAAATCAAAACCAACTCAAAGCTGACTCTCTAGTGGCTTTTCAGGGGCCGTAAATTGCATGAGAGGAGATTGCCATGGAGCAACTGGTTGACTTTGAACCACGTGTCTTTGAGATTGCAGCTCAGCTTCTTACCACTAGGCCACGAGATTTCCCTTAAGTATAGAAGAGATTCTGAAGAAAAGGCAGGACGGGGTATCTTAGAGTCACTCTACGCTGTAGTAGACGTGAAGAAAGATACTTAACAGTAACAACAGTATTGTGCTGTTATCTATGTGCCAAGGAGATCTTTTGACGTAGTACTTTAAATGCCACACTGTTACCCAAAAGTTAAGCAGTTCAAATCCTCTACCTACTCTAGGAGAAAAAGGGTAGTCTTCCTTCAGTAAATATTTACAGCCTCAGAAACCCAAGGGAGGGTCTGAGAGTCAGCATCTACTTGACGGTAGTGGGTTTGGTTTTGGCTTATCTATCTGCCAGGAATTTGGTAAACAATTTATATATGCTATTTCATATACTTCCTACAGCAGCACCTTGTGATTGTTGTTCTTAAGTGTCATCAAGCCAACTATGACTCATAACGACCCTATGAACAGCAGATCTGAGCCCTGCACTGCCTTATATCATCCTCGTCATCTTCAACATGCTCGAGTCACTGTTAACGTCATTGTGTCTATTCATTTCATTTAGGGTCTTCCCCTTCTTCATTGACCCTCTGCCTTTCCAAGCATAATGTCCTTTCCAATGCATGGGTTCCTTCTAACAACATGTTCAAAACATATGAATTGAGGTTTCAATATCCTTGCCTCCAAGGAGTACCATGTCTGCACCTTTCCCAAGACATACTTTTTTGTCCTTTTGGCAGTCCATGGGGATATTTAGCACAAACGGCAGTGCAAAAAGATAAAGCAAAATATTTTGAAGGCATGTACAAGGAACTGGAGTTGGAAAACAGGGAAGAAATCTTACCTCCCTGAGTCTAAGGGAAGTAAGCAACTTGTCCAGTCTCTCAGCTAGGAAGTGACAGAATCAGGATCACAGAGCAAGCCTGCCTTTGATTCAACAGTATCCCATCTCCTCGTCTTCCACGTATCAATGGAGTATGTGGTAGAACAACAGAGTTGCAGAAGTTCTATGGCCATGACGCAGAGCAAGGCCAGTGATTCCTCTCTTAAGACCACGTGGGATCAAGGAATTTAACCTGGGTAAAGGCTCTAGTGGCTAAGACTGGACAGGGGCAAGATGGATTGCCTTAAAGCTGTGGGACATGAACCTGGGAATAAACAAAACTGTCAAATGTGGGGTCAGACTCACAAAGAACATATATACAATCAACAGACTAAAGTAGTTGGGAAAGAGAAGCAATTAGATTCAGACCAAAAGAGGAGGGCCAAGGACAACAGTTGATTCTACAGCAAAGGACTTCAATGTGGTTAGCAGGACAGAATGGGCAGGCCTGGGAACTGGGGCTGATGAGATCCTGAGTGGGAGCAGAACCATCTAACAGTCTGAAGAGAAACAGGTAATAAAGCTATTTGGGATTAAAATATTGGATGAAACCTTGACACTGACATCAAGCCCTGATAAATGGAGTTATCCTACCCCAGACTCAATGAAAATCATGATAATCCCACCTTATATGAATAAAGAGAGGACACCCTCAAGACCTAGTGGTACAGAGCTGTGCTGCCAGCCCAAAGGCATACAGTTCAAATCCACCAGCTGTATGGTGGGAGAAAGACAGGTAATCTCCTCCTGTGTGATTTATTGCCTCTGAAAAGTCATTGGGGGGTCTTCCATGGGTCACATCCAGCTCGATGGTACATAATAACAACATATGAATAAATAAGTCCACTCTGCACCATTACATAGCCTTCTAACATTCTATTTTGTCATTATTGTCTTTGAATTATAGCCATCCACAGCATTTATTAGAAATTTTGTTGTGAGAGTGTCTGACACTGGTTAATGTCTTTAATAAAACATGTTTAACTTTGTTCTCTATCAGTAAATCTCCCCTGACTTCCCACAAAATAATCCTTTTGTAAACAAAGAGGGCTTTGAAGCCACCAGGAGTCCTGGAAGGCTAAATGAGAGGAGAATGGGCTGCAGGCTCCCTGGTGGAGACTGAGCTGGAAATTCTTTAGCCTTCACTGCTTTTTCAGATTATGAAAGTAGCAAATGTTTGTTGTTAAAAAAAAAAATTGACCAAAGCATGAAGAAAGAGTATTTTCCAACAGAGGTAAGCAGAATTAACATCTGTTTTTAAACATTTCTCTGTGTGTGTGTGTGTGTGTGTGTGTGTGTGTGTGTGTGTGTGTTTCTGTCTCTGTATGTGTCTCTCTTTGTCTCTCTGTCTCTGTGTATGTGTGTGTGTGTATGTCTGATTACACTAACCTTTTATCCTGCTTTTTTCACATAACATAGATCAGAAGTGTTTTCCCATGTTAAATTCATATTCATTCTGAGTACTTTTATTTGACTACACGTTAGCTCATTCTATGTAATGTCTGGGGAGCTCTGGTGGCACGATGCACTACCTGGCATGCTGCTAACCAAAGAGTCAGCTGTGTGAATTCACCAGTTACTACAAGGGAGAAGGATGGGCGTCTCGTCCTCTAATGATTTACTGCCTAAGAAAGCTGATGGAGACTCTCTTGCAGTAGACTCAATGGTAGCAGGTTATTGGATATCTAGGGGTCCTGAAAACACAGTGCTTAAAGCTCTCTACTGCTAGCCCCAAGGTTATGGGTTCAAAGTCACTACTTAGTGGGAGAATTCTTCTTTGCAAAAATTTACAGCCTTAGCAACACAATGGATGGTTAGTTAGTTGAGCTCTATTTTATAGACAAAGTCTCTCTGGCATCTGAGTTTGGTTTAAATTTTGGGTTATTGAATGTATTGTGCTTGAATTTTTGGTGAAGTCTTTATATTTGGCTTTTCCTTATTTTTCTGATAGATCTGGGGCTTCGTCTGACATACTTTGGACATGTAAGGCGAGACAGGTCCTTGGAGAGGGACATCATGCTTGGTAGGGTGGAGGGTCAGCACAAGAGGGGAAGACCCTCTATGAGGTGGATTGATTCAGTGACTGGGGCAATCGGGATGGGTGTGTCAGGGGCAATGCAATTGGCACAGGATAGAGCCGGGTTTAGGGCTGTTGTACATAGGGTCGCTATGAGTTGCAAATGACTGGATGGCACATAACAACAACAACAAACAACATCTATTTCTATCTCTATATCTAGATATCTAGATAGATAGATAGATCATAGTGTGTATATATATTGTTAGGTGCTGTTAAGTCTTTCATTCATAGGGTTGTAATGAGTTGTCTACAATTCAATGGCACCTAGAGATAGATAGATAGATATAGAGATATAGATATGTTGTATTGTTAGGTTCTGTTAAGTCTTTCTTTCATAGGATCTCTGAGTCATCTACAATTTGATGGCACGTAACAACAAATATACATATACATAAAAACAATGTAGATATGTATATGTATATTTGTTGTTACGTGCCATCAAATTGTAGATGACTCAGAGATCCTATGAAAGAAAGACTTAACAGAACCTATATGCATATGTTGTATTGTTAGGTACTCTTAAGTTCGAACCATAGCAACCCTTTGAACAACTAATCTGAACCTTGTCTTATCTTGTATCAACCTCACAATCTCTGACACACTCAAGCCCATTGCTGTAGTAACCATGTCAACCTACCTGGTTAAGAGTCTTCCTCTATTTCACCAACCCTCGACCTTTCCAAGAATAATGTCCCTCTCCAAGGAATACCCTCTCCTAGGAACATGTCCAATGTATGCAAGATGAAGCTTTATCATCTTTGTCTCTAAGGAGCTGTTTGGTTGCACCTCCTCTACATATCTGTTTGTTCTTTCATAGGATATTCAGCACCCTTCTCCAACACCACAGTTCAAAGGCTCCACTTCTTTATGTGTCATCCCTAGTCATTGTTCAGCTCTCAAATGCACAGCAAGTGATTGAAAAGATCATTGTCTGAATTATGCATTGCTAAATAATAATTTGGAGAAGTCCCTAACTGCAGACTTTTCTAGTGTAATATCCTTGATGTTCTGATTGCTGGCACCAAGTGTATTCACTGCGGGTCAAAGTAAGATGAAGTCATTTATCAAAGACTGACAGTCTCAATCCTTTCTCTATCCATCATGATGTTGCCTATTGGTCCAGTGGTGAAGACGTTTGTTTTCTTGACATTGAGATACAATCCATGTTGAAGGCTGCAGTGTTTAACCTTCTGCAGCAAGTACCTCAAGTCCTCCTCACTTTCAGCAAGCAAGGTTATGTCATCTGCATAAAAAAGGTTATTGATGGATCTTTCTCCAATTCTCATGCCACACTTTTCTTCATAGAGTCCAGTTTCTTCAATAATTTTCTCAGCATATAGATTAAATAGGTATGGAGAAAGGATACAACCCTAATTTTTAACAATGTATCCTTGCTGTATTCACACAGCAGCCTCTTAGTCTAGGTTTAGGTTTTGCCTGAGCATAATCAAGTGTTCTGAGATTGTCACTTTTCTCAATGTTAGCCATAATTTGCTATGATTCACACAGTCAAATGCCTTTGCATAATCAATATAGCACAACTAGTTCTTTTTCTGGTATTCTTTGATTTCAGCCAGCATCCACCTAACATCAGCAACCATATTCCAGGTACCACGGCCTCTTGTAAATCCAGCTTATTTATATTTATGGATAGATAGATAGATAAAGATATAGAGATATAGATGTGTAGATAGATAAAGATGTAGACATAGGTGTAGTCATAGACATAAACACAGACATATATACTGGTTTAGAAAGAACCCTTGCTCTGGTGACATAGTGTTAAGTCTATAAATTCAAAGATTTGCACTTCAAATTCTCCAGCTGCTCCATGAGAGAAAAGAGAGAAGCCTTTTCTCATAGAGATGTATAACCTCAGAAATCTGATGGTTGTTGTTGTTGTGTACCATAGAGTTGGACTGACCCATACATAGCTAAACCACCAGCAGGTTTTAAGAGGCAGTTAATCACATAAGAGGAGATTGCCCATCACTTTCTTGTGGAGCAGCCGGTGGCCTCGAACTGCGTGCCTTCATGCATGATTGGATTGCAGCTTCTTGCATCAGAAAGCTGGACAGTGAGTAGTGATGACAGAAAGAGAATTGATGCCTTTGAGCTGTGGTGCTGGAGAAGAGCATTGAACATACCACGGACTACCAAGAGAACTAACAGGTTCATCCTAGAAAGAGCGAAAGTAGGCTGCTTCTTAGAGACAAAAATTCTGAAGCTCCATCTGATATATTTTGGGCATGTTGCCAGGAGGGATCCATCCTTGGGAAAGGACATCACGTTTGGGAGGGTGGAGAGACAGCACAAGAGAAGAAGACCATCAATGAGATGGATTGATTCAGTGACTGGGGAAATGGGGGTAGATGTGTCAGAGATAAAGAGGTTGGCACAGAATAGAGCAGTGTTCAGAGCTGTTGTACATAGGGTCACTGTAAATTGAAAGTGTCTCAATGACACATAACAACAGCAACAAATCTGATGGAATCTCTGAGTTAGATAAGACTAGATGGCAGTAGCTTTGGGTTTATATCTATCTCTACCTCTATCTATCTGTATCTGTCTGGACAGACATAATAGATGCAGATTTAGATATATACAGTCAGACATAGATACTGAGAGAGTTGCAAATTGAAAGATAAATAAAATGATGGGAAATGTGCCAACATATTTTATACTTGCCATGCATGATATCAATTAAAATATCTGCAATTTTAATATTGTTCGGTTTGAGGCCAAGTGGTAGAAATACTGGACTTTTCTTCAGGCTGTTGTGTTTTTTCTCTTGTTTCCTTTTTAAAAGCCCACCATGTCAGTGTCTTCTTGAGTCTTTCTGAAATGTAAGACACTGTTTCTGAGATGCAGAGGATCCAGCTAAGTAGACACCATAACATAGAAACTCAAAACAACTGAAATATCATCCCACCCCCAGTAAGACTAGCAAAATTTAACAGAACAGCAAACATCAAGTGCTGGCGAGGTTGCAGAGAAACTGGAATACTTACTCACTGTTGGTGGGAGTGTAAAACAGTGCAACCTCTATGAAAGGCAGTATGGAACTTTCTCAAAAAGTTGCAAGTAGAAATACCATCCTGGGAATATACCCTGAAGAAACCATAACCACCACCCAAGCTGATATATGCATACCCATGTTTATTGTGTCTTTGTTCACAATAACAAAGAATTGGGAACAACCCAAGTGCCCATCAATGAACAAGTGGATAGAGAAGCTCTGGAATATCCACACAGTGGAATATTACGCTGCATTGAAAAACAAGGAACTCATGAAATATTATACAAAATGGGTGACCCTGGAGGACTTATGCTGAGTGAAATACCTCAGTCACAAAAGGACAAATATTGCATAGTGCCACTGTTGTAAAATGGGACTGACATCAGAGTTGAGGGGAGACTAAGAGAGAGGGGGAAAATAATGTATACTGCATTGAAACAGAAGAGGGAGAGAACTGCTTAAAAGGGATAAATGATTAGGTATTATTGTTATGACAGGAGTCCAGAATGAAGGCTGTATAGTGGAGTGGACCTGGGGGGAGGGATTGTATAACAATGAAAGCATTTTCTTTTACTTCTCAAAGAGAAGAGTGAATTGGGGGTGAGGGTGGGTTGGGAGAAAAGTGCAACAATGAATGAATTAAAATCCTAAGTTTCTGTAAACTTTCATTAAAATTAATTTAAGAAATTCTTTTCTTTAAAAGTAGAAACTCAAACTTCTGTCTATCCTGAGTTCTACCAGAACTCCCAAGCAGCAGTGACTAAATCTCTCTTGTCCATGTGTCATGTTATATCATGTGATTTAAATATATGTCAGTGCTGTAAACAAGAGGATTCCACCTGGCCATCCACAAACTGTTGTGCCTGCTGGCCTAGTGGAGAGAGGAGCTGGTGTTTCCTAGAGAGAGAGAGAGAATTGAAAACAGCTAGCATTTCTCAAGGGCTCCCTACACCGTCAGACATGATGTTAAGCTCTGAACATGCATACTTTCATTTGATCCTCTCTATGTTTCAGTGAGGTATCAACTATTATTATGTGTGTTTTATAGGAGAAGAAACTGGGATTCATGGGAGTTCAGTATCTTGGCAGAGGATAGGAATCAAACCCAGCCTGACCTTGTGGCCATAAGAATGAGTCCTTTAAGAAAAAAGAGGAAAGAAAGAGAGAAAGAGAGAGAGACCAGGGAGGGGGGGAAGAGGG
>NW_006399994.1:494106-511134 GCF_000299155.1 Elephantulus edwardii
AAGAAAGAAAGAAAGAAAGAAAGAAAGAAAGAAAGAAAGAAAGAAAGAAAGAAAGAAAGAAAGAAAGAAAGAAAGAAAGAAAGAAAGAAAGAATCCTATGCTTCCTGGGATAAAACACTTCCCTAAAGACCATGAGTTCCATGATCATGTTCTGTCAGAGAGCATTAGACCAGCTGCTTTTCAAAGGTAAGACACATGCACATTTTAGAGACCCATGGAAATTAATACATGATGCAGGGTTGTTTTGGGTTTTTTTTTTAATGTTCAAATCAAGGAGTAGGTACTAAAAACAGATGTGTGACATGAAAAAGCAGAATCTTCAGACAAAACTCTGGAAAACAGAGATGATTCTCAGATGCAATTAAAAGGAGAGCCCCAGATCCTGACATTTCCGACGGTCCTGGTCCTCATTAGCTTCCTGAGTGTTTTAATCAGAAAAGCATGTAGCTCTTAGCCTTTCTCTCAGCCTGCTACTTCTGTGCTCAGGGAAATGACATACTGGAGCTTTTGTAACCACCCTTCACACAGGGATCTATTTTTGTGAATCCAGACACGACCCTTCCCCTGCCATCCATCCCCTTTGGCACCATGTCCGTCCCTCCCTCCCACCTCTACATACACAAAAGTCCAATCAGAGACATCAGAACAGAGGGGATCTCACCCTACCTGCCTGCCAGCCCCCCAGAATGATTCATACATTGTGAAGAACAAGCAGGATAAGTTGGAATTCAAGTGAAAAGAAACTCGTTGTCTCTTCAGTCTGAGCCTTCAGGGCCACCACCACCACCAGTTTCTGCTGGGCTTGAATGATGAGTATCTAGGCAGCATTGATGTTTTTCTGGAAGAGGACGCAAAGGAGCAAGCGATGGAGAACAGGTTGGCCAGCTGGAGTTAACACTGTGTTGTCTATTTCAGTAGCTGCTAACTCCATGTGATTGCTCAGCACTTCAAAGATGGCTAGTCCGCATGGAGATGTGCTGAAACTTTAACATACACACCACATTTCATGTGAATAAAAGAACGTGAAATATCATCTTATTGTTCTTCCGTTGAGTGTGTGTGTGGGAATAAGCCTTGTATTGGGTTGGATAAAACATTTAAACCATGTATTCACCTGCTATTTGTTAAATCTGGCTACTAGAAATTTTCAAGGGAGCTCTGGTGGCTCAGTGGTAAGGAGTTGCACTGCCAACCCAAAGGCTTGGAGTTCAAATCTACCAGCTGCTCTGAAGGAAAAAGATGGACAATCTCCTCCTGGGTGATTTACTACCTGTAAAAATCCACTGGAGGGTCAGCTATAAGTTGGTTCCAACTTGCCAGTACACAACAACAACAGATTTTATCTTGCATACATGGTCCAGATTGCTTCTCTATTATACGTCTATGCAACTGCATTACAGCTATTAGCGTCTCGACTGGTTCTGGCACTTCAGACAGGAGTTATGTTCGCTGCCTCTTCTAGTGCAGCGGTGGAGTCAGGCAGGCGTCACTACACACCTACTTGCTGTCTTAGTGAGTCAACCCTTAAATACATTGGGATGAATTTCAAAGACACTCCTCTCAGCAGATAGCAGTTCCATGCTGTTGAGACGGTTTTTCAGATTTCTTAAAATTCCAACCCTTCTATGTCTCAGTGCTTAAAACGTTTTTCTGTTAAATAAAAAAATTAGCAAATCAAACTAAATAGTCACTTCAGAGAAAAAAGTGAGAGTGTCTTCTGTAAAATTAGAAAGCCTTGGAAACTTATGGCCTTGGAAACTCCTATAGTCAGTACAAATAGAAATTTACTTAACAAGACTGGTTTTGCTTTGGTTTATCCAGACCTTATTGTGGGATTAGGGTGTAAAACACTATCTTAATTTTTAAAGTTTATTTTTAAACTATTTATAAAGTACGTTTGAACTCTAGTGGCCTAGGGGCAAGAAGCTGCACTACAATCCTGAAGGCACATAGTTCAAAACCAACAGCTGCTCCGAAGAAGAAGAATGGGCAAAATCTCCTCCTGTGTGATTAACTGCCTCTGGAAATCCGCTGGAGGATTAGCTATGGGTAATTTCTGACTGCATGGTACATAGCATTGTATTTTAGACCATAAATTATATATAATATTAAGAAGAATGGGAATCTCAGAGCTCTTAACTATGCTCTTGTGAAACCTATACATAGATTAAGAAGCTATTGTTGTAACAAAACAAAGGAACTCTGCATAGTTTAAAACCAGAAAAGATGTGTGTTGGGATTGTCTTCGTTCTCCATGCCTAGTCAATCTGTATGCTGAGAAAATAATTTGAGAAGCTGGATTACATGAAAAAGAATGTGCCATTAAGAGTGAAGGAAGACTCATCAGCAACCTGCATTATGCAAATGATAAAACCTTGAAGAAAGTGAAGAGAGCTTAAAACACTTGCTGCAAAAGATCAGAGACTATACCCTTCAATATGGATTCTATCTCAACATCAAGAAAAAAATGTTCACCATTGGACCATTAGGTGACATCATAATAGATGAGGAAATGATTGAAGTTGTCAACTATTTCCTTTTACTTGGATCCAAAATCAACACCCATAGTACTAGCAGTCAAGCAGTAAAAGATGTTTTGAGTTGAGCAAAATCTGCTGTCAAGGAGCTTTCTAAAGTGCTAAACACAAATGCTGTCAGTTTAAAGACGGAGGTGAAAAAAAAATAATAAAGACGGAGGTGTTCTCACTCCAAGCCATAGTATCTTCAGTTACTTCCTGTGTGTTTGAATGCTTGACAGTTCATCAGGATGACAGAAGAACAATCAATGCCTTTGAATTTGGGGTTGTAGAAGAGGATTGAGAACTATAGCATTAGAGAAGAGTATCCCATGGACTACAAAAAGAACAAACAAGTTCGTCTTGGAGGAAGTTCAATGAGAGTGCTCCTTAAAGACAAGGACATTGAAACTTCATCTAATATACTTTAAGCATGTTGTCAGGAGGCATCAGTCTTTAGTAAAAGACGTATTTATGAGAAAAGAGGGAGGTTAGAAAATAAGAAGACTCTCAACAAGGATTGACACAGTGACTGAAATGATGGAATTCAGCATTTCAGAAATTGTGAGGATGACCCAGGATACAGAAAGGATCAGACCTACAGTTCAGGGATCGCTATGAGTCATAATCAACCTGAAGACACTTAACAATAATAGCAACACTGTCTTTCCTAAAGGATAAATTGCTCCCATATATCCCATTCTATCCCTAGGTCCTTTCACTGTATTTCCTTTCCAGTCCCTCTCTTAGGGAGAAATATGTCTTGTTCACTCACTCATTGCAGTCAAGTTCAGAACCAATTCCTAAATGATCCTCCAGAGGGTTTCTGAAGTTGTAACTCTCCTTGGGAGGACATTACTCATCTTTAGCCTGTGGATGGCTGGTAGAGTTGAACTACTAAAGAGGAGTGGCCTTTGGTTTATCAGCACAACTCCCTACGGACTAGGCCGCTAGAGCATCCTAAGGGAACTGGAGAAAACCCTTTATGTGATAGTTTTGTGTTGCCTACAAAATGATTCTTTGAACAATCCCTGCCAACGAGTATAAATGAAAGGCAGAAAAGATAGTGATATCCGGGATAATATGACTGAATAACCTTCTCCCCAGTGGTGCTTGCAGACTCCTGGAAGAAGTCAGCCCCTCTAGGTATAGTGCTTCAGAAGCTATGGCAGCTTGAGCTAGTTACTAATCACTGAGAGCCCAAGTTCAGGGCAAACTCACCGTGTGGTCAGACACATTGGGACCACCTCAGAATGACACATTCAGGGAGGCAATATTTTCTGAATAAGACTCTTTAAGACTAATAATATCCCAGGTGATTTGGGTGCTAGAGTTGAAGTTTACTATTTTTTAAAACAAATTTTATTGGTTTGCATATGAGAGTCCATATACACCATATTTTGTACATGTACTTTGTGTTTTATATAATCATTCATATGTATCATATTTTATATAATCAATTACCATTGCTCTGTACCTATTATCACCCTGCCGTTTCAAGTTCCCATCCAACATTTCCTCTTACTTCACCCCCCTCTCCTTGCTCAGTTATTCCCTTATTGTGAAAATAGGAGACTAACAGAGCAAAATATGTATAAATGTTCAAAACGGAGGGGGGAAGTGGGGGACAGAAAAAGGAGAAGGGGCGAAATCACTAGATATCAGACATTTATTATTTTTACAAATAAGTATCCACTTACTCTTCTTCCTGTCACACCCCTGATTTGTCTGAGGAAATCACCCTTTCCCCTCTTATCTCTTGACTCCAAAGAGGACATGTTTTCCAAGCTGAGTCAGTCGGGCATGGGATCAAAGTAGTTATTAGGAAAACCCAAGCTCGTTTGAATCTAGTCCATTCTGGCTCATGGTGGTCCTCCACTGGGTCTCTGAGGTTGTAGAGCTTAACAGAAGCAGACTGCCCACCTTTGTCACAGGCAAGAGCTAGTGGTTTTAGGCCATAGATCGCTCAGTTAGCTGCCCAGTGAAGTAGTGTGTTACTTCATGGTATGTAGAGATTTGCTCTGCAAACCCAAAGGCAGCACCTCTCTGATGGTTCAAATCCACCAGAAGCTCCAAAGGACAAAGATGAATAATCTTCTCCCTTGTCATTTACAGCCTCTGAAACCTGCTGGAGGGGCCGCTGTGAATGGGTTCCAACCTGAGGGCGGTGACGGGCAGTGTGGTAACATGGATGCCACCAGAGCTCCTAAACCAATTGTAGTTGTCAAGTGCCATCGAGTCAGTTACAGTGATTGGCAAAGGAGATTTCATTCCAAGACTTTGGTACAATTGGAAGTGAGAGGCATGATCTTTAATGCAGGAATCACGGAAACAATTGAATATATCGCCTTGTTACCATCATGGAGACCTGCTTGAGAACGGGCCCAACATTAGAGGAAGGTATTGTTGAAAAACAGAAAGAGTGGCAGGGACCTCCAGATCCAGTATAAGATGGCTTGTCTCAGGGGTATTCAGTCTTTTCTTCTCTCTGTGTACCACATAGCTCTTAGGGATGCCACTCATTCCCAGCCATTCAATTTTGTATATGTATTAGAATACACTCTTGCTAACAACAGCCAGGAAATCAGGAGACGAATTGCATTGGGAAAGTCAGCTGTGAGGGACCTCTCAAGAGTACTGAAGTGCAACTACGTCAGGCTGGAGAGTAAGGTGTGCCTGATCCAGGCTACAGTCTTTGCAATTACGTGCTATGCATCAGAGAGTTGGACAGTGAATAGGGATGATAGAAAGAGAACTGATGTCTTTGAGTTGTGGTGCTGGAGAGAATATACCACGGACTGCTAGGAGAACAACAGGTTTGTCCTGGAGAGGGTGAAGCCAGAATGTTCCCTGGAGTCAAGGATTCTGAAGCTTTGTCTGACATACTTTGAGCATGTTTCAAGGAGGGACTGGTCCTTGGAGAGGGACATCATGTTTGGGAGAGTGGAGGGACGGCACAGGAGATGAAGACCTTTGATGAGATGGATCGATTCTGTGAGTGGAGTGGTGGGAATGAGTGTGTGTGAGACAGCAAGGTTGGCACAGGATAGAACGGTGTTTAGGGCTGTTGTACTATGAGTCACAAATGACTCGATGGCACATAACAACAACAACATTAAAATATTTTCTGGGAAATGTTTTGAGGATGGAACACATTTCTCTGATTCACACAAAGGTACCGTTTCAGCTAGCAGTAGCCCAGGAAGAGCCTCTGTGGTGGTTACTGTCACGTGCCATTGAGTCATGGAGGCCCTGTGCACAATGAATGGAAGGAAGCACTTCTACCATCCTCACAAGCTGCTGTGCTTACACCCATTGATGCGGACCCTGTGCCAGTCCACCTGGGGGAGGATTTTTCTGTTTCCTGCTGACTCTCTGTTTCACCAACTAGGATTTCTTTCTTCAGGGACTGTACTCTCATGAGAACATACTCTTAGAATGTGAGGCCTAGTCTCACCACCCTTATCTCTAAGATGAGCTCTAGCTTCACTTCTTCCAAGATGTATTTGTTTGTTCTTTTGACAATCCATGGTATATTCATTATTCTCTCTCATCACCATAATTCAAAGACATCAGTTCTTCTTCTTCTTCAGTCTTCTTCATTGTACAGTTTTCACATGTAAAGTGCTGCCAAGTTGAATATGACTCACAGTGACCCTATGAACAAAAATCTGAAACTTGTTCTAAAACTATCATCATTTCTCTAATGTTCATAGAGTTTCCAAAGGCATGTTGTTTAGGAAGTGAAGGCCAATTCTGCTTCCGAGCCTGTCTTAATCTGGGAGCTCCACCCAACAGTATCCACCACGGGTAATCATTATGGCATCTGACACACCAGCGGCACAACATTTAGTATCACAGCAACCCCACGTTATCTCAGTACATCAGACTGACAGACTAGTGTGGTACCACTTAGAAGAATGTTCCTTCCAAATACAATTACCATCAAAATCCAGGCAGCTTATCAGCTCACACAATTGTGAATGAAATAAAAAACAAACATATTACACTCAACTTTCAACTTAAACAAGATAACCTACCCTCCAGAATCCAACTGCTTTACACTTGGGTTTCCAAACGGAGGCTTAGTTAGGGCTCAACTGACTTTTAAATGTAAAGGTCCACCCACCAGATCTAGATTGACTTAAACAAGAGGCTTCCAGCCCACCGCTGATTTAGCTAAATCAGGTAAATCTAAGTGGCAAATCAGCTCACACGCTATTGTGAACTAAATAAAAAACAAATTGTTAACACCTGACTTTCAAACATGCTATATCTATTTCTCAGATTTGCTCCGCATACAAATTGAATAAGTATGGTGAAAGCATACAACCTTGATACACATCTTTCCTGAATTTAAACTGTGAAGTATCTACTTGCCTCTGTTAAAGGGATGCAGAGGTTCTGCATGAATATAACTATGTGTTCTAGAATTTATCATCTTTGTGATATAATACATAATTTGTTATAACTCACACAGTCAAATACTTTTGCATAGTCAATAAAACACAAATTAATATCTTTCTATTTCTCTGCTTGCATCAGCAGCAACACTCGTCCTTTCACATAATCTTTTAGATCTAGCTAGAATTTCACAGTTTCCTGTCAATGGCTTAACTTCAAACCAATAAATTCTCTTTTGGGCTTACTCCAATCTGAGTTATCTATTTACAACTAAAAGACTCGTTCTTACTATGGGAAGTATATGATGTTCTTTGAGATAAGGAAACCAATTTTGATATCCAAGTATTAGACTAAGACTGTCTCAAAGCTCTTCCAGGGCCTGGAAGGCTCTGAATGTGTGGAATCTTTATTTGGTTTCCCTAAGCAAATCCTAAAACAGGATTTGGGAGAAATCATTTACTTGAAAGGTGATATTTTTCAGTAGAGTGTGGGAATGGAGAAGTGTGATGACAGGAGGAAAACCAATAAAAGGAGCCTTAATGAAGGAGCAACTAATAAGAAAATTATTCAAGAAGCTGGACTCTATGAAGAATGTGTCATCAGAATCAAAGGAAGACTCATCAATAGCCTGTGTTAGGCACATGGCACAACCTGACCTGAAGGAGGATTTGAAGTACTTGCTGCAGATTGAAGAACAGCCTTCAATATAGATTGCATCGCAACATCAAGAAAACAAAAAAAATTTTTTTTTTAAATTTAGGTTGTTTATTTTTCATTTCAATGAACATCTGCAGAGATTTTGGGATTCCATTCATTCATTGTTGCACCCTTCTCCCCGCACAAACCCCTCCCCCCTTTCCTCCTCCCCTTGAAACGCAAAAGAAAAACTCCCTCATTGGTACACAATCCCCACCCCGCACCTCCCCAAACCCCACCCCCTAGCCCCAAATATAATCCACTCTACAACCCTCATTGCATACTCCTACGACAAAAATAATGCCCTAAAATATAATACTTTTAGACTATTCTCTCCCCCATAGACTTCAATGCCGTAAACATATTTCATCCAAAATTTTTATCACTGTACTGATATGCAATATCATAAGTACATTGAATATTGAAGTTGTCAACAATTTCCTCTTACTTGGATCTACAGTCAATACCTTTGGAACCAGCAGTCAGAAATTTGGGACACATATTGCACTGGGAAAGTCTGCTGACAGAGATCTCTCCAAATTACTAAGTAACAATGTCAGTTTAAGGACTAAGATGCATCTGACTCAGGCCATGGTTTCTGATCACTTGCTATACATCTGAGAGCTGGACACAGGAATCCCATGGATGGCCAAAAGAACAAATATGTCTTGGAGAAAGTGAAGCCATTCTGATCCTTGGAGGCAAAAATGATAAAGCCTCGTTTCACAAACTTCTGGAACTTTGCTAGGAAAGGCTATTCCTTGCAAAGAGACATCATAGTTGGAAAAATGGAGATAGTTAAAGAGAGGAAGACTCTTAAACAAACAACTGCTGCAATGGGCTCTAGTGTGTAAGGAAGTGTGAGGATGGCCCATGATTCAGATCTGCTGTTCATAGGATCACTATGGGTTGTACTCGACTAACAACAACAATAGCCAGTAAGGATAACTGGAGCTTAATCCTATTGAGCACCTTAAGAAACTATACAATCCTCCTGCAAAAGTGTGTCTGCGGTTTTCTGTCCTTGGACATGTAGGAATTGGAGAAAAAAAAAAAAGGACTTGGAAAAGTCTAGGTCCAGCTTGCTCCTTGCACGTTCAAGCTTAGCCATCCAATATTGAGGGAAGGGGGGAAAGAGAGAGAGAGAGAGAGACTATGTAGAGCACAAACTAGAATTCCCTGGTAAGGACTAGGCAGCTGGAGTATTTCTCTCTCATGGGTAATGCAGTCACTCCTGGTGGTATTCTCTTAAGCACCCCTAGTTTGACCCACATGCAGGCTGAGCTTCCTCCAGCAGCCTGAATATGCTTTTGGAACATCTGGAAACTGTTCTCAGTAACCCCTGGGTTAAACTCAAGGAACATCTGCTACAGACAGGGCTCTATTAGACTTTAGATAAAGTATTTCCTGTTAAAGACACATTTGAAAATCACCAATCTGTATGTGGTAAGGAATTCTGTTTCTAAGGGGATGGGAGATGAGATAAATCTGCCTGCATCAGAAATCTCTTCCCCAGTGGAAGATCAGGAGGCCAACAGGGACACCCATCTTCTCTTGGGATATTTTTTCTTTACAAGGGCATATCAGCATGCCCTGTGCTTGCTTGTCCTTTGGCGATGTGTCCATGAGGGAATGGGGAGCACATGAGGGATAGTAGAGTTACTTCTTGAATCTTCACTATTCTAATATTGTAGCTGTATAGAATCTCAATTCAGAAAAGGATGTGGATAACCATGACAAAGAGTATTTGCTCAGCCCAAGAAGTTAATTAAATGGAACCTAAGAAAATGAATTCTTTCTGTGAAGGGAAGGGGGGTGAGAAGATAATACTTCAAGAAGTTAATTAAACCACAGAGAAATTTCAGAAATATTTATCTCCTAAACTTGACAAAGCCAAGTCTATGTCTCCTGTATGCAGCCTCTGCCTCCCCAAGTATTTCCAGGATATCCTCATTTCTAGTGAAATATTTTTATCATTGCTAATTTATTACATTTGAGACAGTGTTACTGTCTTGATTCTTTTGAGAGGTGACCTGAAGGAAACTTCTTTCTAGAAATGTAGGGTTATATTATTGTGCTGCCCATCTTAATTTTATGGCTTTGGGCAAGGTCTTTCACACATCTAAATCAATGACTACTTCTTTAAAATGACTGGTCTGCACCAGAAAATCTGTAAGAACCCTTCCAGCTTTAACGTACAGCGCTCTGAAGAAGGCTGGTCTACATTCTAAACATGAAACCACGAGGAGCCATTGGCCCTTTCCAGTGAGAGAACTCACTGCATTCCAGGGTGCTACTTCTAGGACTAAGGCTACAAACACCCTACTTCCTTTAAGTCCTGTTTCACTTAGCTTGTGAGGGCTACCAGCCAGGACTTTGTCCTCCCTTGTGCACAAGGGGAATGAGTCTCCTGGTCTCTATACATGAGATTCTCGAGTTCTAGGCTGCTTTTCATTGTCTTCTGCCCTTTGCCCTCTCCCTGGGGTCAACCACAATCTGGCTTCTTCAGTTCCAAGCCTTCCAACTTCAAACAGCCAAGGCATCAACCTTCCTGCTTCTCCCCAGTCTAGGCCCCTTTAATGAGCAAATGTGCCTCAGGGCCATTCTTTTCTCTCATAGCAGAAGGAAGAGGCACATCTTGCTTCTGGGTTAGCTATTAATTTAGCCCCAAAACAGCAAATCAGGAGCAAACCACACTTCTACCCATTGTCTCCTGAGAGCCCAGATGGTACACAGGTGACAGGCTGCAGGTGACAGGCCAAAGATTTCTCCCCATAGCTCAGGAAAGGGAAAAGCTAGAAACTCTTTTTCAAGGGTTTCTGAGCCTCTGGAGTAGATCTGGTCTCCCTAGATTTGCTAGGGCTTGTATTTAAAATTCCCTATAATAAGTAAAAAAAAAAATCCTATCCAAGATCAATTCTTCATAAGAACATATCCACCTCATACTTAGCTATTTGGAAGGCTCCAAGTCCAGTGATTGCAACAGCATAGGCCACGTCTCACACACACACAAAAATAATGTTTCAGCTGAACACGGGATCTAAATCCAGAAAGTACTAGTGGTGCTAGAATGAGGGGTCTGTGAGGGAATTCAATATGGTGTCTCCAGAGTCTTCTCTAGTTCCAGTAGGAGAGACAGCTGCCAGACTTAGGGTTTAGAGACTGGCCTTCAAAACTGCTTGGGACCGCTGTGGCTTCTTTTTCCCTTAGGTGAATTGTTACTGTCTTTCTGGCATTTTAAGCAACTGTATATGAGCCATGCTGATGGAGTAGGTTGAGTGTTGAGCTGCTGATTGATAGGTGGGCAGTTTGAAATCATTAGTACCCTGCAAGAGAAGAATAAGGCAAGCTGCTCCCATTTGTATGTATTTACAGTCTCAGACACCTAATAGAGGGTCACCATGAGTTGGACTCAATTTGATGTCAGTGAGTATGTGAGCTGTATGTGGAAGTTCCTTTTTGTTATGCTGTTGTCCCCTCCTTTCCCTCTGATGTGATTGCTGAACACAATAAACAATGACGACAACAGATGAAGGGCACGGCAAAGCAAGGCCTGTAAGGTTTCCGTTTACACGTGTACCAACTATTCAGGCAACAGAGTGATACACCTGCCACACGAGACACTGGACACTCAAGTGTGTCCCTTGAACTTGGCTCTTGCAAAAAGTGGAGCCAGCTCTGCTGTCCAGCCTGCATCTCCCCTTCACGCCAATCAGAAAAGCTTTGTCTTTTTTTTCTGCTTTCACCTTTGAAGTGTGGTCTAGTGAAGAGTATGGCCTATCCCGTGGACTGATAAAATAGCAAACATGATGTCTTGAAGGAAGTGCAGCCAGGCATCTCCTTAGAGGCAAGGATAGTGAAACTGTCTCACTGAGCATGTCATTGGGATTCCTTGGGGAAAGACATTATACTGGAAACAGAGAAAGAAAAGAAGCTGGTCAGGGACATGGACTGACATAGTGACTGCAGCAATGGCCTTGAGTCTGGCAGAAATCATGAGAGTGACACAGGAGAGGGCAAGGGTTTTATATGTTATTCTTAGGACTGTTATGAATTTAAACAGACTCAATGGCACTTACCATCAGCATGTCATCTGGGTCACCAACACTTTGTGTAAGACCCACATCCTCAAGAACTATTGTCACACTAACGTGGTAATACCAGTGGTATGTTATGGAAAGGGGACACACAACCATACTCTTGTCCAGATCTACAATGAAACTGATCACCAAGAAAGAAGTAGATAAACTCTAACCTTCAAGAATGTGATCAATATAGAAATTCTTCCTCCCTACCCAAACCACACATCCACAATCAATATACTTGGTACCAGCAGTCAGGAAATCAGAAGACATAAATAAATAGGACATGTAGTTACAGACCTCTCCAATTCATTGAGGAGCAATGATGTCAGTTTGAGGACTAAGGTGCACCTGATTCAGGCCACAGTTCTTTCTGTCACTTGCTGTGCCTCTGAGGGCTAGACAATGAATAAGGATGACAGAAGAATCGATACCTTTGAAAGGTAGTGTTGGACAAGAGTACTGAGTATCCCATGGACTGCCAAAAGGACAAGCAGATAGGTCTGGGAGAAGGAGTAGCCAGAGTGCTCCTTGGAGGCAAAGATAATGAAGCTTTGTGTCACACACATTAAACATGTTGCTAGGGGAGGTTATTCCCTGGAGAGGGACATCATGCTTGGGAGCATAAAGGAGTGGTGAAGGAAAGGAAGACCCTCAACCTGGTGGCTGGGCACAGTGACTGCAGTAATGATCTTGAATGTGTCAGAGATAGAGGATGACATAGGAATGGACAAGGTTCAGATCTGTTATTGATAGGGTCACTATAAGGAATACTCAAGTCAATAGCAGCTAACAACAACGACAACCCAAACCAAACCAAACTAAAACCACTGCCACTGGGTAGATTCCAAATTATGGAGATGCTGCACTTGGTTTCCAACACTGTAAATTGTTACTGGAGGAGACTCCTCATCTCCTCCCTACAAGCAGCTGGTAGATTCAAGCTGCTGGCCTCTTCAATAATAGTCCAGCCCTCTTTCCGCCAGGGCTTCTTTACCCCTGTGCAGCTCCTGAGATAAAGGACAGTAGTAGAGTATTAAAAATGCTTGAGAATGGGCAAGCTCTGGAAGCCAACTGTCTGAATTTGAATCTTAGCTCCTCATTTCAATGTTTTGATACGAGCAAAACATTGAAGCTTTCTAAGCCCCTATTTGTCCATGTTTAAAACAGGATGAGTGTTTGGGCCTGGGGAGGATTAAACGAGATTGCTTATGGATCTGACCACAAAGTCAGCATTGCAGTAAGTAACTATGAATACAAATATTTACTAATGTTCTTCCCGCCCATCCAAATCCTACGCATCTTCCAAGATCCAACTCAAACACGTCCTTCTCCATGAAGTCCCACAATACCTCACAGCCCATCATGGACCAGCCTGTAGCACTAGAAATCTGCACCCTTAATCACTCAGGCAATATATTAAGTATCAGATATCAACAACCCCCCTGATATTATAGGGTGATGAGTTAACGTTACTACTCTTAGAACTCCCAAATGCACAGAAATAACAAGCAATGACTCACAGACTGCACATAGTAACTAGAACTGTCATCATTTAAAACACAGCTTTGCTCATCCTTTGTACTTGGGGTTAACCGTATCCACGCTCTGTGATTCTGTGTTCTGCCACTCCCAGATCTCTCTGCAATCAAGTAAAGGGACTTAAACGTAAGTTTAGTGTTTGTTGTTTGAGTTTCTCTGTCTCCCTGCTCCACATTTTAAGTGTAATATCTTTTCCTGAAGAGGCTTCACACTCACTTTCTCTGAATGTGTTTCTTGATTTTTTTTTGAGATCAAGATTTCGGTTATGAACTTCAAATGTTTTGGGCCAAGCATCCAGAAACACCGAGAGAAAGATTCCAGAATAAGTCTGGCCCACTTTATATTAAGTCATTTGTCTGATCATTCTGCTCATCAAATATTCACTAACTAAACGTGTGTCAAATATCCACAATGTGCCAGACACTGATTCCCTCATCAAGAATGGGTTTTCTTAGGACAGGCTTCGTCAAGCCTCAGAAATGGAATGTCCCAGTCTTTCCAATGCTGTGTTGGTGTCCAGTAAGTGAATATTTTGCTGCTGATACAAGAAACATGTTTTTAAATGCTGTTGAGTTGACTCATACAGAAGATTTAAACATTGCCGGATCCTGCATCATCCTCACAATCTCTGCTCAGCTTAAGCACATTGTTGCAGTCACTGTGTCTACCCATCTCACTGACAGTCTTCTCCATCTCTGACCCCTCAGCTTTTCAAACCTGATATCATTTCCTGACTGGCTCCACTTGACAACATGCCAGAAGTATCTTCCTTGCCTCCAAGGAGCACCTGGTCTGCACCCAAGGGAATATCAATTTAGAAAAGATAAATTCATTGCTATCAAGTTGGAGCCAACTTCATAACTGAGCCTCAACTGAGTTTATGAGGCTGTAAATGACACAGACTTGCCTATCTTTCTTCCAAGGACCTATTAATGGATCACCAGAGAGTAGTGTGTCTTTTGGCTTCACAGTGCAATTCTCTATGGACTAAGTCACTAGAGCTCCCTATAGGAAGACATAAAGCCATTTAATTGAACAACTTAATTCAAAGACTGTACTTTGCTTATTTTTTATTCCAAATACCATATAGGTTGTGTGGTATATAGTAGTAAGATTGACTAGTAGATTGAATAGATTGGTGGATGGATGCATGCATGCACGGATGGTGTGTATATCATGTTTATGTTCTCTAGAAGCTGATTGTGAGACAAGGATTTGGGAGCAAGTGGTTTATTTGAGAGATCACAGGTTTATGGTCCCAGGAATTAAAGCTCCCTACGTGCTAGATACAGTCAGGAAATTAAAAAAAAAATAGCATTAGAAAAATATGCTGTTAGGGACCTCTCCAGAGTAGTGAAGAGCAACAATGTCAGTCTAGAGACTAAGTGTGCCTGATCCAGGCCATGGTCCTTGCAATTACTTGTTATGCATCAGAACGCTGGATTAGGGATGATAGAGAAGAATTGATGTTTTTTTTATTTTGTTGCTGGGGAAAAGTATTGAACATATCATGGACTACCAAGAAAATAAACAGACCTTTCCTGAAGAGAGTAAACCAAGCTGCTCGCTGGAGGCAGGGATTTTGAAGCTCCATCTCACATACGTGGAGCATGTTGCCAAGAGGGACAAGTCCTTAAAGAAGCACATCATGCTTGGAAAGGTGAAGGGACAGCACAGGAGAGGAAGACCTTGGATGAGATGGATTGACATAGTAATTGGGGTAATGGGGATAGATATGTCTGAGACAGTGAGACACATTAAGGATAGTGCAGGGTTCAGAGCTTTTGTACACAGGTTTGCTATGAGTCACAAGTGACTCGATAGCCCATAACAACAACAACAACCTACTAGACCAAGCACCTACTGTACATCTAAGATATGAACAGTGAATAAGGATGACAAGAGAAAAATTGATTCATATGAGTTGTGGTGTTGGAGAAGATTACTAAATATCTAACAGACTGCCAAAAGAACAAAAGAACTTTTTGGAAAAAGTACAACCAGAATATTCTTTGGAGGTAAAAATGGTGAAACTTCATCTCACATATTTTGGGCATATTGTTAGGAAAGGCTATACCTTAGAAAGGGACATCATGCTTGGAAACGTGGGAAGTCAGCAAAGGAAAGGAAGACTCTCAGCAAGATGGATTGATTCCATCCATGTCTTTGGCAATGGATTCAAATGTGTCAAGGATAAGGATGGTTCAGAAAAGGACAGCGTTCAGATCTATTGTTCATAGGGTTGCCATGAGTTGTACTCAACTTGATGGCACTTAATAACGGCAACAACAACCCACTAGGCCACCAAAGTTCCCTTTTATGTTGTTGTTGTGGTGGTGTGGTGGTGCACCATTGAGTCAGCACCTACCCATAGCTAACCTCCAGCAGGTTTTCAAAGGCAGTTAATCACATGGAAGGAGATTACCCATCCTTCTCCCACGGAGCAGCTGGTGGCCTTGAATGGCGTGCCTTGGCTATTGCAGCACGTCTTTTTGCCACTAAGCCACCAGAGTAGAAGTATCAAATACTTCTAAGATGGATCTACCAATACACCCAAATCTCACCAGTGTGCACATCTATGGTAGAATCTAGGTTTTAAGCATTGGTATAAATCTAAATCTGTGAAGTACAATCTTTAGAATATTAGTTTCTATCATATTGCAAGGGAGCACTGGTGGCCTAGTGGCAAGAAGCTTTACTATAATCCCGAAGGCACTCAGTTTGATTACACCAGAGAAGGATGGGCAAAACGTATACTTGGACAATGTACAGTCATCAAAACAGAGCAAGGAAACACTTCATGGTTTAAAATCAAAAAGGGTGTAAGCCAGGGATGGGTCCTATCTCCATATCTTTTCAACCTAAACGCACAAGAGATCATCCAGGAGGCTAGGCTCCATGAGGAGAAATGTGGCATCAGAACTGGAGGTAGACTCATTAACAATCTGTGTTATGCCGATAACACAACGCGGCTTGCTGAAACTGAAGAGGACTGAAATGTTTGCTACAGAAGGTCAACGACGGCAGCCTTCAATATGGATGATTGAAGTTCAATATCAAGAAAACCAAGATTCTCAATATGATACATTAGTATAATAATATGGAGAAAGGAAGGACATCTCCAAAAGTAGTACAGGTAAAAGACCACACCTATCTTGTTGTAAAGTTAAAACAGTGAAATCAATAGTTATAAGTCAAGTTGACGTTATTTCTACTTTATTTTTTTTTTTCTTTTGTAGAGAACGCTGTGGTGGGCACCTAGACATCCCCTATCTTTCCACCTCCAACTTCTCTAGGAAATTCTTTGTTTGATATAGCTCCCATTTCGGAAGCAGAGGTCCCTAATGTGCGCAGGTCCTCTGTCTCCAAAAGATTTAACCCTCAAAGGCCATTTCACTATAGAGATCTTCTGGGGACCAGGGGGGCTTTGTTTTAAGTATATTGCTAATTAACTCCTCCTCCTACTCAATCTTCCTTCCTTCACCCTCCCACAGCTATTTATCCCTCAGCAAATGACCTTCACACAAATACCCACCTCAGAGTCTACTCTTTCTTGGAGAACTAACCAAGTGCACATGCTTTGGGAAGTTTTCTTTTACTTCTATTAGAGTGAGGCAAACAAAGACCAGCACAAGGCAAACTGGACAATGCTGTGAGTGATTGTGTAATCTAAGGAGGAGCATGGATAAGGAAAGCACAAGATCACAGTGACTACATCATGGGAATCTATAGACCAGAAGATTTAAAGGATCTATTTCAGTTAACAGATGCTGCCCTGGACGTGCTCA
>NW_006399994.1:516828-518937 GCF_000299155.1 Elephantulus edwardii
GACGGCACATAACAACAACAACAACAACATATCTATATCATCTATATCTATATCTATCTATATCTATAATATGTAACTTCAAAGACATTGTCTTTCACACTGGATCTTTCCCATTTCCTTCACCTCCCCCTCCAACCATCAAATTGTTTGACCCTGTGATTCACCACCTCCCCATTGCAAGTTTTCTTTTTAATGAGTAAATTAGTTATTATTTTGTACCATTGAGTTGCCTACAACTCATAGCTACCCTCTGTACAATAGCTCAGAGCTCTGTCCTATATTGAGCCAGTCTCACTGTCTCCCACACACATACACCCATTACCCCAATTACTGTGTCAATCCATCAAGGTATTCCTTTCCTGCATCGTCCTTCCACCCTTCTAAGCATAAAGTCCTTCTCCCAGGACTGGTTCCTCCTGGCAACACTCCCAAAGTATGTTAGATAGATAGTAAATAATTTGAGGAGATTACTTCTATGAGAGGACTATGGAATCAAGATTGGAAAAAGAGTCATCAACAGCCTGTGTTATACAAATAGCACAACTGTACTTGGAGAAAGGGAAGACCTGAAGCACTGAAGAAGATCAAAGACTCAACATGGTTCATGTCACAAATGAGGAAAACAATAATCTTCAACATTGGACGAATAGGCAGCATCATGATAGACAAGCAAAAGATTCAATTTGTTAATGATTTCATTTTACTTGGAGCCACAATTGATATCTTTAGTAGCAGCAATCAAGAAATCAAAAGATATGTTTCATTGGAGAAGTCTGCTGTCAAGGACCTCCCCAAAGTTCTAACGAGCAAGGATATCATTTTTAAGACTAAAGAATTGGTGACCTGGTGGCAAGAAGCTGTGCTGCAATCCTGAAGACATGTGGTTTGAATGCGCCAGATACTCCTCTGAAGAAACAAGGGCAATCTTCTCCTTTGCCAGTCAGATCTGCTTCAGTGGTACACAACAACAACAAAGACTAAGGCATGCCCAACCCAATTAATAAAAGCATCATTTTTTAAATTACTCTCTATGCATCTGAACTTAGACAATGAATAAGGATGATAGAAGAAGAATTGATACCTTTGAATCATGAGGTTGGCAAAGAATATTGAAAACATAATGGGCTGTCAAAAGATCAAACAAATCTGTCTCAAAGGAAGTGTAGCTAGAGTGTTCCTTAGAGGAAAGGATGGTGAAATTTGGTCTCCTTTACTTTGGCCATATTCTCAGGAGAGACCAAGAGACTTAATTCTGGGAAAGAAGGCCAGAGAAGAAAGAGTCTCAACAAAATGGATTGATATGTAACAATCACAAATGGGCTTGAGTATGACAGAGATTATGAAGATGATGAAGAATAGGAAACAGTTCAGATCCACTGTTCATAGGGTTGGTTATATGAGTAATAGGAGACTCCATAGCGCTTAACAACTATAATAGCAATAGTGTATCAGAATGATTGAGAAAGAGTAAGTACTCCTATCATTTCTTGGAATGAATCCAAATGTAAGCCAAGTGAATGTCAAAGTTCTAAATTGTGTTAACTTAAAAATACCACCACAGTGGGAGTATGCAAATTAGATTAAACAATCTGGATTCTTTATTAAGATTGTGAATATTTGATGCTTCATCTGACGTACTTTGGACATGTTGCAAGGAGGGACCAGTCCTTGGAGAGGGACGTCATGTTTGGGAGAGTGGCAGGACAAAAGAGGAAGACCCTCGATGAGATGAATTGATTCAGTGATTGAGGTAGTGGGAGTGGGTATGTTGGAGACAATGAGGTTGGCACAGGATAGAGCAGGATTTAGGGGTCTTGTATATAGTGTCACTATGAGATGCAAGCAACTTGACAGTGCAGGACAAACAACAACTCTGCTGTGAAAAAATGAATATGTCCTCTAATACCAACAAAGCTGAAGTAAAACGCTTCAACTCTCTGAATTTAATTCCCTTGTGCCAAAATTTTATGTAGGTTAGGAGTTAATGTTACTTAAAACCCAGCTCTTTTATCACATAGTGGTGAAGTCAAGGTCAGTCGGCTTTTTTGGTATAGACTAGGGGGATTAATGCCTCTTCTATTGTTATGGTTTTATTTATCAGATTTTATA
>NW_006399994.1:521087-537822 GCF_000299155.1 Elephantulus edwardii
GGATTGATTCAGTGACTGGGGTAATCGGGATGGATATGTCAGAGGCAGTGCGGTTGGCGCAGGATAGAGCAGGGTTTGGGGCTGTTGTGCATAGGGTCGCTATGAGTCGCAAACGACTCGACAGCACATAACAACAACAACAACAATATCAAATAAAAAAATGGAGGATTATTGTATTGCCATGTAATTGCCAAATTTGGTCCTTATGTAACTGCTAACCATGTGTCAAGTTGACACATAACCTTAACTATTATAGCCAGTATTACTATCCCTTGTACCTTAATATTATTACTATCCAACGTGTGTTGTTAATATACACAATAATTATAAGTTGATTCTTTACTATTGTCTTAAATGCCAAATTTCAGATAACAAAAGAGTTAATAACTAAGAAGTAGAAACTGATTTGTTTCTGCATTGTGCTCCTCACCTGGTATATAGATCAACTAGAAATTGTGTTAAGCTAATAATAACTGGAACCATTCATCCATCAGTACTACAGTCATAGCTTGTGCACTGCTATTATGCTGGAAGATATGCCACCAGTATTTCAAATACCAGCCGAGTCATTCATGGTGAACAAATTTCAGCAGAGCTTCTAGAGTGAGAAGGTTAAAAATCAGAATGGACCCACCATTTCAAAAACAAAGGGGCATTAAAAACTTTATGAAAAGCAGCAGAACATCATCTGATATAGTGCTGGAAAATTGTCCCCTCATATTCAAAGGCCCTCAGAGTGCAAATGCGAAGAGCTGCAGCCTCAAAATAGAGTCTACCTCAAGGAAGGTAAAGCTTTTAGCCAATGAAGCACTTTCGTTTGCTGATGTGGCACAATCCAATATGAGAAACAGCTGCAAATATCCATTAATAACTGGAATGTAGGGTGTACAAAGTGTGAATCAAGGAAAAGGGGAATTGTCAAAATGAAATGGAAAGCATAAAGATTGAGATCTAGGCACTGGTGGGCTAAGACAGACTGGTATTGGCCATTTTTAATCAGACAGGCATATGATCTTCTATTCAAGAAAGGATGAATTAAAAAGGCACATAATTGCAATCACAATCAAAAAGAGCATTTCAAGATCTATCCTGAAGTACAATGCTGTCAATGATAGAATAATATCCATACCTATTCAGAGAACACCTGTTAATAAAGCTATAATTCAAATTGATGCACCAATTATTAAAGCCAATGATGTAGAGATTGAGGATTCCAACCAATTTCTGTAGTTTGAAATTGATTGACCATGCAATCTATATGTATTGATAAAAAATGGTGATTGGAATATAGAAGTGGAATAAACAAGAAGAATTGGTGGTTGGAAAATATGACATCGTTGTTGTTGTTGTTGTTGTTATGTGCTGTCAAGTCTCTTGTGAGTTGTAGCAACCCTATGTACAACAGCCCAAGACCCTACTCTATCCTATGCCAATCTTGTTGTCTCTGACACACCATCCCCATTACTTCAGTCCCTGAATCAGTCTGCCTCATCGAGGGTCTTTCACTCTTGTGCTGTCCCTCCACCCTTTCAAGCATGACCTCCTCTCCAAGGAATAGTCCCTCCTTGCAACATGTCTAAAGTATGTCAGACGAAGCTTCAGAATCCTTGCATCCAAGAAGCAGCCTGGTTTCACTCTCTCTAGGATAAACCTGTTTGTTCTCCTAGCAGGTGATGTTATATTCAATACTCTTCTCCAGCACCATAGCTCAGAGACATAAATTCTCCTATGACCCCTGGCCATTGTCCAACTTTCTAACACACAGCAAGTAATTGCAAAGATTATGGCCTAGATCAAGCGAATCTTAGTCTCTAGTCTGACATCATTGCTCTTCAGTACTTTGGAGAGGTCTCTGACAGCAGACTTTTCCAATGCAATTAATCTTTTCATTCCCTGGCTGCTGGTACCAAGAGTGTTGATTGTAGAGCCAAGCAAACTGAAGCTGTTAATAATCTTTTCATTGTCTATCATGATGCTGCCATAGGCCCAGTCGTGAGAATCTTTATTTTCTTGATGTTGAGTTTCAGTCCATATTGAAGGCTGCAGTCCTTGACCTTCTGCAACAAGTGCTTCAGGTCCTACTCAGTTTCAGCAAACAGGATTGTGTCATCTGTGTAAGCAGATTGTTGATGAGTCTTCAATCTCTAACCCTGTATCACCCAGCCTCTTGGATGATCTGTTCTTCATATAGATTGAAAATGTTTGGGTATAGGACACATTCCTGGCGTTCACCCTTCCCAATTTTGAACCATGCAGTGTTTCCTTGCTTTGTTCTGATATGACCTTGTTGTTTTTGTTGTTGTGTACGATGAAGTCAGAACCAACCCATAGCTGACCTTCTGGCACATTTTCAGAGGCAGTAAATCACACAGGAGGAGACTGCCCATTCTTCTCCTGTGGAGCAGCTCAAACTGCATGCCTTCAGGATTGCAGTGTAGCTTTTTGCCACTAGATCATCAAAGCTCCAAGGCTGAGAATCAAATGGTAGAATTTGTCATTATCAATTTCTTGTTCATTGCAAATATAGATCTTTTTAAAAATTTTTATTTTAGTGAAAGCTTATAAAGAAGTTGAATTTTCATTCATTCATTCATTCAGACATTTTCCTCCCTACTGTTCCTCCAGTTCACTCTGTAACACATGTCCTGTCCCAGATTGTTAATTATCATACACATAATATCTAATGTTCACTTTTTCAGAATGGCCATCCCTTAACCTAGCCCAGTGCCGTGCTCATAAAAACAAGTAACTATATATTCGGATGTTATCACATGGAAAATACAGAAATAAAAAATGGACTGCATCTCCGGAAAGAGAGGTGGGAGGAAGCCCAATATCATTACTCAGAACTAGGCCAAGTGTTGGCTGAGTAACAAACATCAATTGCTCACAGACAAATTCAAACTGAAGCTGCAGAAAATTAAAACAAGCATATGAAAGCCAAACTATGTCCTAGCATGTATCATACCAAAATTGAAAGAGTATCTGAACAGCTTTAAAGCATTGAACACTAATAACAAAGGACAAGATGAGCTATTAGATGACACCAAGGATGTAAAACATGAGAAAGTAAAAGGTAGCAAAAAATGATAGAATTTGTTATTATCAATTACTTATTCATTGCAAATACAGATTTTTTTAAAAGAAAAAGAAGTACAGTCAGAAAAACTTCTTTAACATGCTCTAGGATTTAGAGAAGCTAAAGCTAATAGAAGCTAAACAAATTATGGCTAACACTGAGAAAAACAAGAATCCCAGAACACGTAATTGTGCTCATGCAAAATCTATACCTGTGTCTGAACACAGTAAGAGATTATTGCTGTTACGTGTCATTGAGTTGCCTACAACTCATAGCTACCTTATGTACAACAACCTATGCTGTGCCAATCTTTCTGTCTCTGACACACATACCCCCATTACCCCAGTCACTGAGTCAATCATCTCATCGAGGGTCTTCCTCTCTTGCACTGTCTCTCCACCCTCCCAAGAATGATGTCCCTCTCCAAGGACTGGTCCACTTTGCAACATGTGCAAAGTTAGTCAAAGGAAGCTTCAGAATCCTTGCCTCCAATGAGCAGCATAGTCTCACCCTTTCTAGGACAAACTTGTTTGTTCTCCTAGCAGTACATGGTCTAGTCAATACTCCTCCAGCACCCAGCTCAAAGGCATCAATTCTCTTTCTATTATCTCCAGTCATTGTTGAATTTTCTGATGCATAGCAAGTCATTGCAAAGACTATGGCCTGGATCAAACACACTTCAGTCTCTAAACTGACGTTGTTGCTCTGGAGAGGTCTCTGACAGCAGACATTCCCAATGCAATTCGTCTTTTCATTTCCTGGCTGCTGGTACCAAGAATGTTGATTGTGGGGTCAAGAAAACTAAAGCTGTTCATAATCTCAGTCTCTTCACCATCTATCAATTGCCCCAGTGGTTTTCTTAACATTGAGCTCCAATCCGTATTGAAGTCTGCAGTCCTTGACTTTCTGCAGCAAGTGTTTCAGGCCCTCTTCTGTTTCAGTAAGCAGGGTTGTGTCATCTGCATAACACAGACTGTTGATGAGTCTTCCTCCAATCCTGATGCCACATTTCAGCCTCCTGGATAATCTGTTCTGCATATAGATTGAAAAGGTATGTGGGGAGGGAAAAAAAGAAAAGAAAAGGTATGTAGGGAGTTCTAGTTCTCACCACTGGACCAATTGGCAGCATCAGGATGGATGGCGAAGAGATTGAGATTGTTCACAGTTTCAGTTTGCTCATCTCCACAGTCAACACTCTTGGCACCAGCAGCCAGGATATCAAAAAATGTATTGTGATGGGAAAGTCTGCTGTTAAGGACCTCTCTAAAGTATTCAAGAGAAGCGGTGTCTCTAAGAGAGACTAAGGTGCGCCTGATACAGGCCATGGTCTTTGCAATCACTTGTTATGCATCAGAGAGTTGGACAATGACTAGGGGGGATAGAAGGAGAATTGATGCCTTTGAGCTGTGGTGCTGGAGAAGAGTATTGAATGTGTCATGGACCGCCAAGAAAACAAACAGATTCATCCAGGAAAGGGTTAAACCAGGCTATTCCTTGCAGGCAAGAATTCTGGGGCTTCGTCTGACATAATTTGGACATGTTGTAAGGAGGGACAGGTCCTTGGAGAGGAACACCATGTTTTGGAGGGTGGAGGGACAGAGCAGGAGGGGAAGACCCTTTATGAGGTGGATTGATTCAGTGACTGGGGTAATCAGGATGGGTGTGTCAGAGGCAATGTGATTGGCACAGGATAGAGCACGGTTTAGGGCTGTTGTACATAGGGTCGTTATGAGTTGCAAACGATTTGACGGCATATAACAACAACAACAACAGTGGCAGGAAACTGCACTGCAATCCTAGAGGTAAGTGGTTCAAATCCACCAGACGCTCTGGTAGAGAAAGAGGGACAATCTCCTCCTGTACCTGTTGGATCTGATTTGATGGTACACTCACAAAAAATAAAATAGAAACAATGACAAAAAAAAAGGAAAAAGGTATGGAGATAGGACGCATCCCTGGTGTACACCCTTTCCAATTTTGAACCATGCAGTGTTTTTTTGCTCTGTTCTGACAACTATCTCCTGGTCCAAGTATAGGTTTGGCATAAGCACAATTAAATGTTCTGGGATTCCCATTTTTCTCAGAGTCAGCCACAGTTTGCTGTGGTCCAGACAGTCAAATGCCTTTGAATAGTCAATGAAACACAGATAGACATTCTTCTGGTACTCCCTACTTAATTTAAAATCAAGACAAGCTATTCCATTTGTATGATGAGAAAATGATTCAAGAAGCTGGGCTGTATGAAGAAGAATGTGGAACCAGGATCAGAGGAAGACTCATCAACGAACTGCACTATTCAGAAGACACAACCTTGCTTGCTGAAACTGAGAAGGACTTGAAGCTCTTGTTGCAGAAGATCAAGCACTGCAGTCTTCAGTCTTGAATATAGATCACATCTCAAATGAAGAAAACAAAAATTCTCACTGTTAGGCAACGTTGTGATAGATGGAGAAAAGATTGAAAGTGTCAACTAATTCATCTACCATCAACACATCAGCAGTAGGAGATCAGGAGATGTATTGCACTGGGAAAGTCTGAAGTCAGGGACATCTCCACATTACTCAGAAGCAACAAAATCAGTCTGAAGGATAAGGTGTACCTGTTTCAGACCATGATCTTTTCAACCACTTCCAATGCATCTGAAAGCTGGGAAATGATTAAGGATGACAGAGTCATGGGTGTCTTTGAGTTGTGATGTTGGGGAAGAGTATTGAATACCCCATGGAATGGCAGAAGAACCAACAGATATGTCTTAGAGAGAGTGCAGTCAGAATGCTCCTTGGAGACAAAGCTTTGTCTCACATATTTTGGGCAAGTTGTTAGGAAGGGCTATTCCTTGGAGTGGGACATCATGCTTGAAAAGTTGGTCAGCAAAAGAAAGGAAGACTCTCAACTAGATGGATTGATACAGGGCCTGTTACAATGGGCTTGAGTGTGTCAGAGATGATGAGGATGGCACAAGATAGGACAGGGTTCAAATCTGTTGTTTCTAGGGTTATTGTGAGTCATACTTTCCTTAATGGCACCTAACAATAACAAAGCAAATAGAAGAGATAAAAAAGTAAAAGAGCTGAAGAGAAGATTTCAGAGACAGCTCAACTAGGCAAAGCAAAGTATTATAATGAAATATGGAAAGACTTGGAGCTAGAAAGAGGGACCAACACAGTTTGTATTTCTTAAGCTGAAAGAACTGAAGAAAGAATTCAAGCCTTGAGTTGCAATACTGAATAAGTATATGGCCAAAATACTGAATGAATTGGAAGAATCTATTCTGGAAAACAATGTATTCAAATTTTGTAAATAAAGTAGTATAATTATAAAAATACCCAAGCCTATACATCACACAGGAGGAGTATTTCCCATCTTTTTCCTTTGGAACAGCTGAGGAATTTGAACTTTCTGCCTTTCAGGTGGCAGTACAACTCTTTAAAACTTGGCAACCAGAGTTCCCAAGTTAAAAAAAAAATGGTACAAATACATACAGTCATTGTACCAAAAAGAATTGGTTGATACTGAACCATTCAGGGGATAGCACATGATCAAAAACCACTGGTTCTTTAAAGAAGTTCAAGTTGAGGGCATTAGCAAAAAGCAAGGCACCAGGAATTGAGCTGTTTAACAACTAGATGACGTGTTAGAAGTGCTCTCTCATTTATACTTGCTCAGGGACCATGCGAATCATCTCTGTATCATTCCAATTTTAGAATATGTGCTGCCAAAGGGAGCACAGAAGGGCTCTCTCATTTATGAAATTTTAAAGAAAGTCTACATGGCCAACCAACTGGAAGAGACTTATATTTGTACACATTCCAAAGAAAGATGATTCAACAGAGTGCAGAAATTATAGAATATTAATATCACATAGAAGTAAAATCTTACTGAAGACAATTCAAACACAGCTGATGCAATGCATCTACAGGGAACTGCCACA
Source organism: Elephantulus edwardii (assembly GCF_000299155.1). Classification (NCBI taxonomy): domain Eukaryota; kingdom Metazoa; phylum Chordata; class Mammalia; order Macroscelidea; family Macroscelididae; genus Elephantulus; species Elephantulus edwardii. The sequence goes on from NW_006399994.1 coordinate 528,098, forward strand.
AAGTCAGGCTAGATTCAGAAAACAACATAGAACAAAGAATTTTGCTGCTGGATCTTAGAGAATAAATATATTTACTTGTGTTTTATGAACTATCCAATAGTATTTGACTATGTAAATCATATTGAATTATGGATAACTTTGAGAAAAATGGGAATTCTGTAACAATAATGCTAGCTCAGAAACTGTACATAAACCAAGCAGCAGTCATTTGACCAGAACAGGAGGCTATTGCATGGTTTAAAATTAGGAAAGTTATGTGTCAGGACTGTATCCTTTTATTATTCCTATTCAAACTGTGTGCTGAACAGATAATTAAGAAGCAAGCTGGACTATATAAGCTGAAGAACATGCATCAGGATTGGAAGAAGACCCATCAACAACCCATAATATGGTTGCTTGAAGCACTTACTGACACAGTATGTGCTCTAAACATCTCAAATAAAGAAAACAAAAATCCACAAAACTGAAGCAATAAACAACAGCAAAATAAATGGAGAAAAGTTTGAAGTTGTTAAGGGTTTCATTTTATTTGAATCTACAAGTAACATCCATGGAAGCAGAAATAAAAAAACCAAATAATGCCTTGAATTAGACATGTTGCCAAGATCTCTTTAAAGTGCTAAAGAGCAAGGATGTGACCTTGAAGGCTAACTGCAGTCTGTTGTTCGTAGGGTCACTGTGAATCAGAGTCCATTGGACAGTATCAAACAACCACAAAAATTGCATGCCCTGCATGTGAAACCCTCCACAGGGTTTCTGAGGCTGTAAACTCTTACAGGAGTTGACTGTCCTGTCCATCTTTGCTCCATGGAACCACTAATGGGCTTGAACCACCAACTTTTGGGCTAGCATCCTAACAATTCATTACACTACTACAGCTTTCTGTCTGGTATAAAAGAGACTGCAAATTCTCATCAGCACCACTTGAGTACCACAGTAGATATTCTCAAAGCAATTTGTCTCTTGATGTCCTGACTTCTAGTGCCAAAGGTCTTGATCGTGGATCAAAAAAAAGAAAAAAATGAAATTGTTAACAACTTCAATCTTTTCTCCATCTGTCATGATGCTGCCTATTGGCTTGGTGATGAGAATCTTTGTGTTCTTTATGTTGAGATACAATCTGTACTGAAGGCTGTAGTTTTTGGTCTTCTGCAGAAAACATTTCAAGGGAGTTTCTCTAGTGGTCAGAAGCTGTGCTGCAATCCCAAAGGCATGCAGTTGAATTGCACCAGCTGCTTCACGGGAGAAAGACGGGCAATCTCCTCCTGTGCAATCAACTGCCTCAGAAAACCCTCCAGAAGGTCAGCTGTGGGTTGGTTCAGACTGGATCCTACACAACAATAACAATGACTTAAGGAACCATTTTCTTCAGAACTGAAACTACAAGGAGCTGTGAGGTGCTCCAAATACGCAACAACACCTGAAAAACACGTTACGCTTCCATAGAGTCTGACCCAGCATTTGCAGTTGAGAGCAGAGGCTGAAGCTTGCAGATTTTGCAGTAGCATTGAGGGATAGAGGGGACATGAGAAAAAAGCAGGGGTAAGAAGCATTAGTAAGTGGCTGCCTTCCATGCCAGTATACTCTAGAAGCAAATAGCTAAGATCCACTTCTGAAGATGAGAGACAAGAGCCACAGTAAAATGACCTACCCTCCTGGTTTTCCCAAGACTGTCCTGGTTTTGAGGAGTCCGGCTGATGTGTTCGCCAAGCACTTGGTTGTTTAGTGAACGTTGACTGATCAAACCTACCAGCCCCAGCACAGGAGAAGGATGTGGCAGTTGGCTCCCATAAAGGCTTAGAACCTTAGAAACCCTGTATAGTTCTGCTTTGCTTTACAGGGTCACTATGAATAGAAATTGATGCCACAGAAACGAGTTTTGTTCTCTTGGTCCTTCTCTTAGCATGAAAAGTCCTGTATCCTGAGAAACACCTCAGACTCTGGCAAATAGGTGGTGGTGGTCACCCTAGAATATCTCTGCTAGTGAAAATCAAGTAGGAAATGAGGGTAGCGGGTACACCACATTAGATCTAATGGAGCAAGGAGCTAACTACTAAATGTCTTTACTTAGATAAAAAATAATAATTGCTAGTGAACTACCATAGGGGTTTTTTGTTTGGATTTTTCTAAAGTTATAACACTAACATTTATTTTGTAAGTTATAATTTTCAATTCTAGTTATTGATGTTGTTATGTGCTATTGAGTAGCCTGCAACTCACAGCGACCCTATGTACAACAGCTCTGAAGCCTACCCTGTCCTGAGCCAGTCTTACTGACACTGATACACGTACCCCCATTGCCCTAGTTACTGTATCAATCCATCTAATCTGGAGTCTTCCTCTCCTGACTGTTCCTCCCCCCTTCCGAGCAGGATGTCCTTCTCCAAGGCCCAGTTCCTCCTGGCCACATGCCCAAAGTATGTGAGACAGAGCTTCAAAATATAGAGAAATTTGATTTCACTCTATCTAAGACAGACCTACTTGTTTTCTTGGTGGTCCATGGTATGTTCAAGACTTTTCTCTAGCACCATAACTCAAAGGCAACAATTCTTCTTCTGTAATCCCTAGTCTTTGTCCAGCTTTCTGATGCATAACAAGTAATTGTGAAGACCACAGACTGCATCAGACACACCTTAGTGTCTAGACTAGACATCATTGCTTCTCAGTTCTCTGGAAAGGTCCCTGACAGCAGATTTTCCCAGCGCAATTCTTCTTTTGATTTTCTGACTGCTGGTGCCAAGAATGTTAATTGTAGATCCAATCAAGATATAATTGTTTTTTGGAAAAAAAATATTAATATTTTAATGAAAATTTACAGAAAACTTGAATTTCCATGCATTCATTCTTGCAAATTTTCCTCCCTACCCACCCCACCCCCAGTTCACTTTTCTCTTTAAAAAGACTCTTTCTCTGTTGAACAATTTTCTCCCTCCCTCTACCCTACCCCCCATAAGTGCTATGCACTTCTTATTTTGGACTAGTTTCATGCAAATAATACCTAATCATATATCTCTTTTAGATAGTTATTTCCCTCATCAATTTAAATGCAGTGTTCATTATTTATACCCTCTTTTCTTAGTTCCCCCCAACTCCAAATTGGTCTTGTTTTATATCTGTAGCTTTGTGCAGTATTTGTCCTTTTGTGACTGATATCTTTCATTCCACATAATGTCCTCCAGGGTCATCCATTTTGTATATTTTATTAGTTCCTTGTTTTTCAGTGCTGCATAGTATTCCATTGTGTGAATATACCACAGCTTCTCTATCTATCTATTCATTTGTTGATGGACACTTGGATTCCTTCTATCTCTTTGCTGTTGTGAACAAAGAGGCAATAAATATGGCTGTGCATATATCTGTTTGGGTAGCAGTTCTGGTTTCTTTAGGGTATATTCACAGTAGTACAATTGCTGGGTCAAATAATATTCCTATTTCTAACTTTTTGAGAAAGCACCATACTGCCTTCAAGAGTGGTTGTACCATTTTATACTCCCACCAACAGTGAATAAGGATTCTAATTTCTCTACAATCTTATCAGCATTTGTTCTTTGTTGCTCTGTTGAACTTTGCTGTTGTTTTGGGGGTGAGATATCTCATAGTTATTTTGTTTTTTTCTCTCTGAAAGCTAGGGATTTTGACCATTTCTTCACATGTGTGTTCACCATCTGAATGCCTTCTTTGGTGAAGTGTCTTTCCATATCCCGTGCCCATTTTGTGATTGAGTTGTTTACTTTTGTCTTGTTGAGGTGCTGCAGTATTCTACAAATTCTAGATATAAGTCCCTTATCAAATATATCATTACCAAATATTTTTTTCCCAGTGTGTGGCTTTCCTTTTTATCCTGATGGAAAAGTTTTTGAATGTGCATAGGGACTTGATTCTTAGAAGATCCCATTCATCTATTTTATATTCTCCTGTTTATAGGTTTTTCAGGATGACTGTAATTGTTAACAACCTCAATCCCTTTTCCATGTATCTTGGTTCTGCCAATTGCCCCAGTGGTGAGAATCTTTGTCTTCTTGATATTAAGCTTCAATCTATATTGAGGGCTTCAGTCCTTAATCTTCTGCCATAAGCATTTCAAGTCCTCCTCAGTTTCAGCAAGCAAGGTTGTGTCATCTGTATAATTTGGTCTGCATACAATCATTCATATACATTTCAACCCATGCATGCACATTTTACACAATATTTCATTTACATTTTATTACATTCCTAAATAATGTGGGTATTTTATCCCACTTTACAATCATCTACATTCGTGTAAGTGTGGAGGCCAACTTCTTCATGCCTCGTGCCTTTGTATCCTCATTTTGGATAGCCAATTTATGATTTTCCTCATCCCTAAACTAGCATTTATCCCTTTTGCTGGAAGAGCTTCCGTTCAGTTTGGAAACTTTAAGTATCTGCATCCTCAAAGTCCAGTCCAGAGCAAGCCATCAGGTTACTGCTATCAGCACTAGCTCACAGCATGGATCATCCTCTCTTCTGGTTCGGTTTGGTCAACTCATCCCCAGCCACCTGAGGATGAGTCCAAAAGGGTGTCAGGTGCAAGCTCAGAAACCCACACTTATCCCTTGTTCAAGACCTGGTGATCCCTGCTGGTGATCTACTTTGGAAAAATCAGCTACTGAAAACCCAGTGGGTCACAATGGTATACTGACACTCGTAGCGTCACTGTGAGTCAGAGTCAGCTCCATGGTAAGTGGTTTGGTTTTTTGTTTTTGCCCCTGGAGTTATTTGTGCTAAGACATATACTCCCATCTTGAATGCTGGACTGTGTTCAGCTAGGCAGCCTCAGAGGCGGGGAGCAGAGAGGCAGCTGACATCATTCTACTTCCAAATGCGACACCAAGGACCTCACTGAGTGATTCAGATTGAATCCTCCCATTAGAAGTCCTTTTCTTCAAGGATAAGACACCACAGCACGGTGCTATTCTGGGAAGCAGCTTTCCACACCCACTCCCCAGCCTACCCCTCAATTGTTCCATTTTGCCTCCTGCTCCAGAGAAGGGGTGAAGACACATTATCTACCTACACATAACAAACAAGGCAGACGAGTGCTCCTCCCCCAGGAAGGCAGCCTGCCAGGTCCTCTCATCCCAGAGCTGCTGTGCTCAGGGCTTTATCACTATGTGGCTAAAAGGCAGTGTTAGAATAGATATACACAGAAATTACTTGTTTACAATGATTTAAGGGGGCTGATGCCCACTCACACGTGGCTGCTGGGCTTAAGCTGCTGTTAGGCCTGCAGAGCCCTTCTAGGCAGCAGCAAGATTTCCTGTGGAGAGCCACGTGAGGCCCTGGGACAGCTTTCCAGAGAATCCCTGGCCCTTTATCAGCTTGTACTTAGTGAGATGGAGTCCCAGGTTTGAGTCCTGACGTATCTTGCAGTAAAAGCTGGGGACTTCCTTCTGAAAAATCAGTTCTGCTCTGGCACACACGGGCCCTTCAGCTCGAATGAGACCGGTGCTCACCGAGCAAGAGGACATCTAAGGATCCTAGACCAGCACGAGACACTATCTAGAGAGGAATCACTCTGTCTTGTGCTTACAGTGGAATGAAGCGCCCTTCAGAACCCAAAGAAGAGGACCAGGACTGAGAGTCAGCTCTGTGAAGGAACAAAGCCGCCCTCCTTGCTGAAAGGGGCTCTGGGAATGTAGTGGGTTATGTGCAACGCTGCTAAAAGAAAGGTGGGCATTTTATTCACCAGACCCTCCTCAGGGAAAAAGTTGACAAGTCCCTACCTGTAAGATTTACAGCCTCAGAAAACAATGTTGGGGCAGCATAGTGGGAAACTCCTCAGTAGCAGTAGGTTTAGACTTCTGGCTAAGGATTGAAATATATCAAAGATTCTAAGACCCCAAAGGACCCTAACTTAGTGTATATTAGAGTTAGAGAAGTTAGTAGATAGCAAGAACTGCCTGGCCAAGCAGAGAATGTTAGGGCTTATATAATGTTGTTGTTGTTGTTGCTGTTGTTGTTGTTGTTGTTGTTATGTGCCATTGAGTCGTTTGTGACTCATAGCGACCCTCTGTACAAGATTCCTAAACACTGTTCTATCCTGTGCCAACCTAGCCATCTCAAACGCACTCATTCCCACCACTCCACTCACAGAATTGATCCATCTCATCAAAGTTCTTCCTCTCCTGAACTGCCACTCCACTTTGTCAAACATAATGTCCCTCTCCAAGGACCAGTCCCTCCTTGTAACATGCCCAATGTATGTCAGACAAAGCTTCAGGATCCTTGCCTCCAAGGGACATTCCGGCTTCACCCTCTCCAGGACAAACCTGTTTGTTCTCTTAGCAGTCTATGGTATAGTCAACACTCTTCTCCAGCACCACAGCTCAAAGGCACCAATTCTCTTTCTATCATCCCTATTCACTGTCCAACTCTCTGATACGAAGACTATAGCCCGGATCAGGCGCACCTCAGTCTCCAAACTGAAGTCGTTGCTCTTCAGTACTCTTGAGAGGTCCCTCACAGCTGACTTTCCCAATGCAATTCATCTCCTGATTTCCTGGCTGCTGTTACCAAGAGTGTTGGCTGTGGAGCCAAGCAAACTAAAACTGTTAACTATCTCAATCTCAATCTCTTCACCGTCCATACTGATGCTGCCATTTGGCGCAGTGGTGAGAATATTTGTCTTCTTGATGTTGATCTTCAATCCATATAGGAGGCTGCAGTCCTTGACCCTCTGCAGGAAGCGCTTCAGGTCCTTCTCAGTTTCGGTAAGCAGGGTTTGTCATATGCATAACACAGGTTCATATAATAGTTAAAGCCAATAATCACCATCATTTATTGAATCCTAAGCATTCGATCAGGAAGCCCTTGTAGCCTGTTCATAAGAAGCTATGTTGCAATCCCAAAGGCATGTGGTTTGAATCCACTAGCTGCTCCGCAGAAGAAAAATGGGCAACGTCCACCAGTGTGATTTACTGCCTCTAAAAACCCTCTGGAGGATCAGCTATGAGTCGGTTCTGACTCAACAGCACACAATAACAAGCACTCAATATAGCATTTGATATTTGCTGATAGCCCAGTGGGAGCTCTAGTCGCCTAGGGGATAGAGTTGTGTTGTCAACCCAAAAGTGTGTGGTTTGAATCCACTGGTTGCTCTGCAGGAGAAAGATGTGCAGTCTGCAGTCAGATAATTCACAGCCTCTGAAAATCTGCTGGAAAGTCAGCTACGAATGGGCTCTGACTCCACAGCAATGAGTTGAGTATGAAGTAAATATTATACCTTCCATTTTACGGGGGTGAAAAGTAAGGCACAGAGAGGCTAAGTAACTTACTCCAGAACACACAGCTAGAAAGTGACAGGACCTAGGAGATGTGGGGAAAGCTACAGAAGTTCTAAGGAGGTGAGGCACTTGGGGTATCAGCAGATTCTTCAGAAAGGGTCCTTGTGTGTCTATAGGATACTTTTAGAGTATCCTGTACTTTTGGGGGGGAGGCTTTGCGTGACATTAAGTCAACTGCTATGATTCATAGTGACCCTATGAACAACGCATGTGAGCCTTGTCCTATCCTGCATCATCCTCTCTATCTCTAGTACGCTCAAGTCCATTGTTACGATCTTTGGGACAATTCATTTCATTGAAGGTTGTCTTCTCTTTCCCTGACTCTCACCTTTCTAAGCATGATGTGTATCTTTTTCAAAAGACTAACCCTTCCTAATAGTTTGATCAAAATACAAAAGCATTGATTTTCCTTGCTTTTAACATAGCTGCCTCCTTGGCATCAAGGGTTTCTGCCATCCCAAAGGACTGCTCAGTGGAGAGAATTCCCCATATTTCCGGCCGGGAACTCTGACCAGAAAAGTGTCTTATCTCTCATGTAACTATATCTGATGCCTCAGAGACACCTTTAAATGCTTTGTATCATCACACTTAATGAGGCCGGTTAAACAATTCCCTTTATCCCCTAAAACCAAAGCGTTTTTTTTTAATCTGTGTGAGGGAAGTGAAAGAACGTGTGTCACTTGCTTAGGCTGAATTAAAAAAGCCTAGCTCTCCAGGCTTCTAAAGGGTCACATTTGGGGTTATTTCTCCTATGTGAGTTACCTTCCTCTGGGCACTTCTTTGAAAACCAGTTCATTTTTTTCTTTCCTCAGACTAGTGAGCTTAATTTGTATCCACTGCTAAATAGGTGTCCATTTACCTGAAGAAAGGTACTAAAACAAGACTGCAAGATATGTTTTTTAAAAAAAGAAGGCAATCCACCAAAAACCTATTGCAAAACACTAGGTAAGTTATGATGATGTTTTGGGAGGGGAAAGCAATTAATAAGTTATTTCTTGTTGAGTGCTTACAGTGTGCCAAGTACTATGCTACATTATTTCACAAGTCCTCAGAGCCACTTGGAGTGCTGATAACATGGTGACAACAAATGGAATATCCCATTTCATGGGAAATCACCATTCCACCATAAGCTTCAATGTACATGAAGGTGTTAGCTGTGAGGGTCTTTGATTTATCAGGTTGTAACTGTTAGAGTCAGTGATGTGACTTTACTGCTTTGCAAATTCACCACACTATAATGCTTTAGCTCCTTAATACCACACAACCATTCTGAAGGAATGAATTCCTGGTTCTGGAGCTTAGAACCATAACCCAAGAGGACATTAAGGTCAATAATTGGCATAACATACCCAATAAAGATATTGTTCTGCATCCTACGTTGGAGAGTGGTAACAGAAGGCTTAAAAGCAATGGAATATTACTTAGCATTGAAAAAAATGAACTCGGAAAACTCTACACAACATAGATGAGTCTGGAAGACATTATGCTAAGTGAAATATCTCAGTCTCGAAAAGGATATATACTGCATAACTCTACTATTGTAATATAGGATCTAGATGGGAGAGGGAAGAGCTTGAAAAGAATGGATTAATAAAGAAAATTTCACTAGAAAATGTGAAATGAAGGACAAGCTGAAAGGAATGGACTGTTAGAAACCATGTCTATGACAACTAATTACCTTTACAAGGGGATTTGGGAGAGGTGGGAGGGATAAAAGTGTCCAAGAATGAATGAATGAATGTCATTTTCATTCAAGGAGATCAAAATGGAAATAGTCAAGTTTGTTTGGAGAGCAAAGAGATCCCAAATAAGCAAAAGCATTTCTGAAAAACAAAAATGAAGCGGGAAGCATAGTACTCCCTGACCTCAAAACCTCCTATACAGTGGTAATAACCAAAGCAGCATGTTACTGGTACAATGACAGGCACATAGACCAATGGAACAGAACTGAAAACCCAGTGATAGACTCAGCTATCTATGGTCAACTGATATTCAATAAGGAAATAAAACCTATCAAATGGGGAAATGACAACTTTTTCAAAAAATAGTGGTAGTAAAACTGGACTGCTAACTGCAGGGAGCTCAAATAGTATCCACATCTCATACCATACACAAAAATCAACTCAAAATGGATCAGAGACCTTAAAGTGAAACTCCAAACCATAAAATTCATAAGAGCCAAACTGGGATCAAGCTTAGACAGCCTAGTCTATGGTATAAAGAGACCACCAAATACAGCCAGAGATGCTCAGTCTGAAGAGGATAAAACTGATGAATGGAATATGCTAAAGATTGCATCCCTGTGGATGTCAAAAGGGTTTTCCATACTGCTTTCCACAGGGGTTGCACCATTTTACACTCCCACCAACAGTGAATCAGGGTTCCAGTTTCTCCACAACCTCGCCAGCATTTGTTGCTTGA
>NW_006399994.1:538933-572193 GCF_000299155.1 Elephantulus edwardii
CAATTGGACAATTAAAACAGACATTCGGAAGAAGAACAAACTGGGGAGGAGGGTAGAGAGAATGGTGCAGCAATGAAGGAATGAAAACCCAAAGTCCCTGTAAATGTTCATTAAAACTAATAAAATTTTTTAAAAAAAAGTGTTTTCCAACAAAGTGAGAAGAAAACCTCTGACTGGGGAAAAAACATTTGACAATACCATTTCAGACAAGGGTCTCATATTAAAAGTTTACAGAATCCTACAGGACCGCCACAAGAAAAAGAATGATAACACAATTACAAAATGGGCAAAAGACATGGAAAGACTTTTCACAGAGGAAGAAAATTAGATGACCAACAGACACGTGAAAAAATGCTCCAAATCACTGGCAATAAGAGAGATGCAACTCAAAACCACAATGAGATACCATCTCACTCCTGTAGCAGTGGTAAAGTGTAACAGGCCAGCAAGCAACAATGTTGGAAAGCATGTGGCGAGATAGGAACTCTTAAACATTGTTGGTGGGATTGTAAAATGGTACAACCATTCTGTAAGGTACTTTGGCATTTCCTCAAGAAGCTGAATGTAAAAATTCCATATGACATAACTATTCTACTGCTTGGAATATATCTAGTGAAAATGAGAACTGAGACTTGTACACCAATGTTGATGTTGTTATTCACCATCACAAGAACAAGGAAACAATCCAAATGTCCAACCACAATTGACTGGATTGAGAAATTATGGTACATTTACACAATGGAATACCATGCAGCACATAGGAGCAAAGATTTTGTAAATCAGTACCTAATTTGAGAGAGACTGGAGAGCATTATGCTAAGTGAACTAACTCACTCCTGTAAGGACAAATACTGTATAAGACCACTATTGCAGAATGTGTATGAGGATCCAAGGAGGGGAAAAGGGGAACAGAGGGATGAGGATGCACGGTTGGAGGGGGAGTGGAACTGTTAATCATAGGGTTGCACAATTTGATGGGTGGAGAGTTGGGTGTGTAAAGAAATGGGAAAGAACAGGTGTGAAAAACAATGTATATGAACTTTGTTAGTAAATCATTATAAAATAAAAATGTTATTTAAAGAAAGAATGAATGAGTAAAACCAATTTCTTTGTAAACTTTCATTAAAATTTGGGAGAATAAAAGCACTTGTAAGCAATCATCTAAGGCACAGCTATGGGTCTTACTCAGAGCCAATTCTGTTGTTAGGTGCCATCAAGTTGAGTGTAACTCATAGAAACTCTGTTGTTTATAAACAACAGATCTGAATCTTGTCTTGTCCTGTGCCATCATAGTCATCTCTGAAATATTTTAACCTACTGCTACAGTCACTGTGTCAATCCCTCTCGCTGAGATTCTTCCTCACCTTCACTGACCCTCCAACTTTCCAAGTATTATCTAGAGGACTAATGAACCACATGAGAATCAACCTACATATCCTTGAAAGAAAAAGAACTAGAACCTTAACCCTCAAAGAACTAGAATGGCTACCACTGCTGACCACTCTTCAAAGAATCACAGTAGAAGATGATGAACACAATGGGGGAAATGAGAAACTTAACTCAAAACCATAACAAAGTTATGTTAAGTTGGCCTACTAGTCCAATAGAGACTGTGAAATTCCCAAGATTACTGCCCTTTGAACCTGAAACAAAACTCATCTCAATGGCTCAACTTTTAGTTAAGCAGTAGACAGGCTTGTAATGTGACCAGTAACATCAGGGACTCCTTAGAAGACCTAGCTCATTAGGTCAAAAGAGTAGCACTTGCCCAAAAATAAAGCCCTGAAGTCAGGAGGAGGTAGGATGAAGAGATTTGTGGATAGTGAAAATGAGAATTATAAGAAGGAAGTGAGAAATGGGATATTCCATTTGTTGTTGTTGTTGTTAAGCAGCAGAGCTAAGAAAGAAGTCAGTGAAACAGAGATAGAGGTCTCTCATGTTTTGTTTTGTCTATAGCTTGAGTCTCAGTCTTTAGCTGAAAGAAGTCTTTCGCTGAAAGAAGTCAGTGAAACAGAGATAAATCTTAAAATTGTAGCTTTTATTAAAGGGGAGCTCCTGGGTGAGGTTTTTCATTCTGAAGAAGCAGAGCGGGGAAGTCACACCTTTGAGGATGTTGGGGAGGATTTTTATAATGGAAGGAAGGGAGGTACATTCCACTGTTATTTATGGTCCATCTGTTAGTTCTGCTAGGTGGACAAGGCCATTGGCTCTTCTTATCAGCGTTTGAATTCTCTCCCTTGGCTCCCTGGTCTGGATCTAACACTTTTTATTGTCAGGTGCTATCAAGAAGACTACAAAGCGTAGCGACCCTATAAGCAAGGAATCCAACCCTTTCCTTATCCTGTGCCATCCTCACTATCTCTGATATACTTGATCCCATAGCTGTAGACACTATGGAAGACATGTCAATCCATCTTGTTGAGGGTCTTCCTGTCTTTCACCAACCCTCCACCTTTCCAAGCATGAAGTATTTTCCAAGGACTAACCCCTCCTAACAACATGTCCAAAACATGTGAGACCAAGCTTCTCCATCCTTGCCTTTAAGGGGCACCCTGGCTCCACTTTCCCCAAGACATATTTATTTGTTTTTTTCACAGTTTGAAAGATATTCAGTATTCTTCTCCAACATACTCAAAGGCATTGATTTCTTTTCTTCTGTCATCCATCCATTGTCCAACCTTCAGATGTATAAGAAGGAACTGAAAATATGATCACTTGAATTAGGTGCACCTTAGTCTTTAAAACTAAGATCACTGCTCTTCAACACTTTGAAAAGGTTATTGAGAACAATTTTCTGCAATGCAATTCATCATATGATTTCTTGACTGCTGGTACTAAGGATGTTGATTGTAGATCCAAGTAAAATGAACTCATTAACAACTTCAATCTTTCCTCCATCTATCATGATGTTGCATATGTTTTCTCAATGTTTAAATACAGCCCATATTAAAATCTAGAGTGCTAAATAGCAACAAGATCAGTTTAGAGACTAAGTGTGTCTAATCCAGGCCAAAGTCTTCTCAGTTGCTTGCTATGTATCTGAGAGCTAGACAATAAACAAAGATGATAGAAGAATCAATGGCTTTGAGCTGTGATGTTGGAGAAGAGTATTGAATAGAGCATGGACTGTCAATTGAACAAACAGATCTGTCCTGGAAAGAATGAAAGCAGGCTCTACCTTGGAGGCAAGGATTTTAAAGATCTGTCTGACATACTTTGGAGATGTTCCCAGAAGGCACAAGTCCTTAGAAAAGGACATCATACTTGAAAGAGTAATAGGTCAACACAGGAGAGGAAAACCCTGGATGAGATAGACTGACAACAGTAGCTGTGGCAGTGGGGGCAAGTGTTTCAGGAATTATGAGACTGGCTCAGGATAGATAGAGTTTAGAGGGTTACTATGAGTTATAGCTGACTTCACTGCACATAACAACAACAGTTCTTGATCTTTGACAGCAAGTACCTCAAGTCCTCTTTACTTTCAGCAAGTAAGTCATGTTAGCTGGTAATACAAGTTGCTGATGAGTCTTCTTCTGGTCCTGATATCATATTCTTCTTCATTAAAGTCCAGCTTCTTCAATGATTTGCCCAACATCCAGATTCAATAAGAATGGAAGAAAGATACAGAGCTGACACACACCTTCTTTGATGCCTATGGTGATCAAGGAAGAAGTTCAAGTTGCTCTGAAAGAATTGGCAAAAAACAAGGCTTTAGAAATTGATGGCACATCAATTGACATATTTCAATAAACAGATACTGCCCTGTGTGTGCTCACCAAGTTGTGCCAAGAAATTTGGAGGACAACCAGCCAGCCAACTGACTGGAAGAGATGTACACAACCAGCCAGCCAACTGACTGGAAGAGATGTATATTTGTACCAATTCCAAAGAAAGGAGACCCAACAGACAGCAGAAATGATCACACAATATCATTACTATCACTTGCAAGCAAGATTTTGCTGAAAATTATCCAAAAAGGACTGGAACAGCACATCAACAGAGAACTGCCAGATATGCAGATTAGGTTTGGAAGAAGCTGTGGTACTAGGGATAGTATATTTAATGTTAGACAGATCTTGGCTGAAAGCAGAGAGTACCCGAGGAATTTCTATCTATGTTTCATTAACTATACAAAGGCATTTGACTGTGTGGATCACAACAAACTGTGGCTAACTCTAAGAAGAATGAGAATCCCAGAATATTTGGTTGTGCTTATGTGAAAGCTATACTTGGACCAGGAGGCAGTCATTAACAGATCAATGAAACTGCCTGGTTCAAAATCAGGAAGGGTGTACGTCAAGGATGTATCATATTTCCGTATCTTTTCAATCTTTATGCAGAACAGATCATCCAGGAGCCTGGACTCTATGAGGAGAAATGTGACTTCAGGATTAGATGAAGACTCATCAACAATCTGTGTTATGCAGATGACACAACCCTGCTTGCTAAAACTAAGGAGGACCTGAAGCATTTGCTGCAGAAGGTCAAGCGTTCAATGTGGATTGAAGCTCAATATCAAGAAAACATTCTCACCACTGGGCCAATTGGCAGCATCTTGACAAATGGTGAAAAGATTGAGATTATTAACAGCTTTCGTTTGCTTGGCTCTACAATCAAGACTCTTGGTACCAGCAGCCAGAAAATTAAAAGATGAATTTCATTGAGAAAGTCTGCTCTCAGGGATCTCTCCAGAGTACTGAAGAACAACATTATCAGTCTGAAGACTAAGGTGCGCCTGATCCAGGCCATAGTCTTCTCAATTACTTGCTATGAGTCAGAAAACTAGATAATGAGTAGGGATGATAGAAAGAGAATTGATACCTATGAACTGTGGTGATGGAGAAGAGTATTGAATATACCATGGACTTCCATGGGAACAAACAGACTCATTCTGAAGATGGTGAAATCAGTCTGCTCCTTGAGGGTAAGATTCTGAGGCTTTGTCTGACGTACTTTGCACATGTTGCAAGGAAAGGAATAGTCCTTGAAAGGGACATTATTCTTGGAAGGGTGAAGAGAAGACAGTGCAACATAAGATGTCAGGGGAAGGCAGAGAGAAGTACCTGCTGGGGCTAGTAGTGTCACCTGGGGGAACAACTTTAGAATGAAGGGAGTCCTATGAGTAAGGCTCACAAGGGGACTAGTTCTTAGAAAAAGACATCATCAACCATGCTAGGAAAAGTGAAGGGTCAGAGAAAGAGAAGACGGCCCTCAACAAGATGGATTGACACAGTGAGTGTAACAATGTGCTCAGGCATGAACAGATGGTGAGGCCGGCACAGGACAAGGCAAAGCCCCAATCTATTCATCTGTTGTTGAGTTGTTAACTGGATGCTACCAAACAAGAACCTGGGTAAGGATCCATTCCTAAGAGAGGAACAGGACAAGAGTACTTGCTAAACAAAGAAAAGCAGGAGGAAATTCATTAACTATACCAAAGGACAGAGATAAAATACATACTTGGCTTTGTTTTTATCTACATCCCAGTCACTAAAGCTAAGAGGCCCTGGTTCCCACCAGGGAGCAGGGGTAGAGTTGTCAAGTCAGATTTCACAACTGAGCAAAGACCAGGGCCTAGAATGAAAGGGTGAGCTTGCCAGGCCCTCAGCCTGTCCTGTCCACTACTGGGGAGGCACAGCTGCCCACTGTGATCCCTTTCTGCCCTGATCTGAGCCTGTAGACACAAAGATTCACTGTCCTCACTCGCTACCAACAAGGTTCTGGTGACTCCCCAGACCCCTTAGCCCAGGCCCTCTCTCTGCTTCCTCAGTCCGTGGTATGGGGCATCTTCCACATCTCGGGTGACCACACTCTGAAGCTCACGCCTGGTCTCAAGGGACATCTGTGGGTTGGGCTGCAGCTAGAGCAGTTCCAGGAGGGCCTCCTTCTGATCCGTGGCCAGGTCCGCCTGACAGTGCTGGGCCAGGGTCGGGAGGCACTGATGTCACAGCACAGACAGTTCGCGTTTCTAGGTCTGGAAGCCCAGAAAGTGGAAGAAGCAGGCGTCCAGCACCCGGTAGGGCAGCGCGTACTTCTTGCCCAGTAGAAGTAGCAGGAAGATGCTGTTGGCACCGCTGTATTCCATTTCAGCAATCTTCAGCATGGCCGCACTGGAGTGTAACACAGGGATGGAGCACTTGGCAATGATGCTCCCGACAATGATGGCTTCCCTCAGGGTACAGATATCGGATTCACACAGCGGGATCAGGATCCCTTTGGCCCAGGCTCCAGGCTTGACCAGGGCCTTCTTGAGTGCCACGCACAGGTGGACTTTTAGTCGTTTGTATTTGGCGATGTCATCTCGTAGTTGGGGGTGCAGGACAAGGTTGAAGAAGCGCTGGGTCATGCGTTCCTTCAGGTTAAGATCCTCATGGCCTGGTACATGGCGGCTGCCGGTCCAGGACCTGGGCTCGGTGATGCAGAGAATCTGTTCCTAGTTGTAACACCTCTCAGACACCTGTACAACAGCTTCTTGATCTAGGTATAAGTTTTGCATAAGCACAGTTAAGAGTTCTGGGATTCCCATTACTTCCCATATTAGCCATAATTTGTTCTGATTCAAATGAGTTTATATAGTCAACAAAACACAAATAGACATCCTTCTGGTGTTCTCTGCTTTCAGCCAACCAAGATGCTTCTTACATCAGCAATTATATCTCTGATGCCACAACCAGGGATTTATTTGTGAGTATTATAATTACTGTTCTAAGAAATACGTATGAATGGTTGAATAAATAACTAATATCTTTTATAAATTCTTTGTTCAAATTACTATTTTTTAAAAACAAATGGTTCAATAAATAACCAATATGTTCTATAAATTCTATCTTCAAATCGTTGTTGTTGTTGTTGTTGTGTACCAGAGAGTTGGAACCAACTCATAGCTGATCCTATGGTGGGTTTTCAGAGGAAGTTAATCACATGGAAGGAGAATGCCATCCTTCTCCCATGGAGCAGCTGGTGGCCTCGAACCATGTGCTTTCAGGATTGTAGCACAGCTGCAATATTCAAATTACTATTTAAAAAATTAATATTTACAAAATCTTGGAAAAAATTGCCACACTAAGCCCATATTATTTTGTATTTAATGGAGAACTATTATTAAAAACAAAAAGTAAAAGTGTATTTTTCATTAAAGAACAAAACCCCTCAGTATTCTGAAGCTACTGATTTCTGCAGTTTATACCCAGAAACTTAGACCTTGGTGTGCCTCAACCAGGCCCATTATGCAGAAGTATAACGTCTCCAGAATACCTTGTCATGTTCTGATCCCCTCTTATTCTTACCTTCTGCTATTTTACCAGTCCTCGGAAAGCAGCCTCCTTGATCTGCTGGAGAAGCAAATTCATCATCGCCCCCTTTGAACAAGCTCTCAACCATGTCCTCCAAGATGGCAGATCACAGAAAGAGTGCTTGACAGAACCAGAATGTTGTGTGTAGGTCAACATGCAGGCAAGCAGCCATTTTCCCCACGAATATGAGCTTTAGAATAATTTAAAATATAAAGAGTAGAAGACCCTGGATGAGATGGATTGACTCAGAAACTAAGGTAATGAGGGTAGATGTATCAGAGTCAGTGGACTGGCTCGATATAGGGCAGGATTCAGAGCTACTGTACATAGGATAGCTGTAAGTCACAGACAACTTGATGGCACATAACAATAGCAAAATAAATTTGAGCATGCCAAGAACACCTAAATATCTAAATAAAACTCAAACCTATCTGAAAAAAACAAAACCAAAAAATAACATGAGCCTGTGCTTTTGCTCTAAAGCAAGAATGAACAAATTTTCCATATGCTCATCCTTTGAAAAAAAGTCTTTCTAAACACAGGGCCTAAATACTAGGAAAGAATTCTAGCCTAAAAAATCAGTATCAAGCATGAGAAAACCTAAGAGAGCTGCCTTCTGAAATGCAAATAATAAGCAATCAATAAATTTCTATACTATACTTGTGTGAAATGTGAAAGGAGATGAAGTTGGAAACTCAAAAGGGCTGAACGTGCTCAGCATGTCTTAAGCTGAAGGAGCTGAAGGAACTGAAGAACAAATTCAAGCCATAAGTTTCAGTATTTAAGGATGTTATGGTCAGAATATTGAGTGATCCAAGAAGCATTAAAAGAAGACGGAAAGAGTATAGTCACTGTACCAAAAAGAATTGGTTGACGCAAGAGAATTTCATGAAAAAACATATGACCAAGAGTCCAATGGTGATAAAGGAGGAAGTGAAGGCTTCCCTGAAGGATCTAGCAAAAAACAAGACCCCAGGAATGGATGGAATACCGATTGACATATTTCAACAAACAGATGGTGCCCTGGATATCCTTACCAGGTTGTGCCAAGGAATATGGAGGACAACTACCTGGCCAACTGACTAGAAGAGATTCATATTTATCTCCATTCAAAAAAAAAAAAGTGACCCAACAGAATGTGAAAATAATTGAACAATATCACTAATATCACACAAAAGTAAAATCCTGCTGAAGATTATTCAAAAACAACTGGAACAGTACATACACAGAGAACTACCAGAAATACAAGCTGGGTTTAGGAGAGGTCATGGCACTAGAGACATTATCGCCATTGCCAATGTCAGATGGATCTTGACAGAAAGCAGAGAGTACCAGAGGAATGTCTGTTTCACTGGATCACAGCAAATTGTGGCTAACCTTGAGAAGAAGGGGAATCCCAGAACCCTTGATTGTACTCATGCAAAACTTATACTCAGACCAGAAAGCAGTTCTCAGAACAGGGCAAGGAAACACTGCATAGTTCAAAATCAGGAAAGGAGTATATTGGGGATGCATCCTGTCTTCATACCTTTTCAATCTATATGCAGAGCAGGTCATTCTGGAGGCCAAGCTCTGTCAGGAGGAATGTGGCATCAAGATTGGAGGAAGATTCGTCAACAAACTACATTATGCAGATGACACAACCTTGCTTGCTAAAACTGAGGAAGGCCTGAAGCTCTTGTTGTGGAAGGTCAAGGACTGGTCTTCAATAAGGAGTGAATCTCAACATCAAGAAAAAAAAACCCAACATTTTTTTCACCACTGGCCCAGTTGGCAACACCATGATAGTTGGAGAAGGGATTGAAATTGTTGACAATTACAGCTTGCTCAGCTCCACAATCAACACTCTTGGCATTAGCAGTCAGGAGATCAAACGATGAAATGCACTGGGGAAATCATGCTGTCAGGGATTTCTCCAGCGTACTGAGAAGCAATGATGTCAGTCTAGAGACTAAGGTGTGCCCAATCCAAGCCATGGTCTTTGCAGTTACTTGCTATGCATTAGAGATCTGGATAATGACAAAGAATGACAGAAGAAGAATCAATGCCTTTGAGTTGTGATGCTGGAGAAGGGTCTTGAGAAGGGACATGGACTACTAAGAAAATAGGTCTGTCTTGCAGAGGGTGAAACCAAGATTCTCCTTGGAAGCTAGGATTTTGAAGCTCCATCTCATACACTTTGGGTCTGTGGCCAGGAGCAACTAGTCCTTCATGCTTGGAAGGGTGGAGGGACAGTGCAGGAGAGGAAGACCTCACATGAGATAGACTGATACAGTAACTGGGACAATGAGGGTAGGTGTATTGGAATTAGTGAGACTGGCTCTGGATAGGGCAGGCTTCAGAGCTGTTGTACATAAGGTCCCCATGAGTCGTAGATGACTTGACAACACATAACAACAACAACAACAACAACAATATTTGGTATTAAAAATCATCTGAATCACCCTGTTCTGTAGAAGACATGTAGATATATACATGGTATTTACAAACCAACTGGAAAGGCATGGCAGACATCAGTTAAGTTAGTAACCACAGTTTTACTGTTGTCAGTGTTAGCTGCTCTGAGTCCACCTCCAACACTTAACACCACCATGCACATGGAATAAAATGCTGTCTCGTTTCACTCCATTCCCTAATTAGTTGCAGAGTGAACCATTGTGATCTGTAGGGTTTTCATTGGCTGATATTTAGAAAATGATCTTCAGACCGTTCTTCCTTATTCATCTTAGTCTGTAGTTCACATAAGCCTAGTTGGTATAATAGCAAGATGTAACCAGTGGCATGCTTGGTGGAGGTGCATGAGGTACACTGGCCAAGAATCACTCCTGGGTCTCCCACATGAAAACTATGAAATGACTGTTTTAACTATGAAAGCAACTCCATTCTTCCTCACCTTTTCATCTCCAGCATAGTAGGCCATATGATCATCTGACACATATGCCCCATGCCAGTCCATCTCATCTCACCAGTACCTAGTAGGTCAATATTGACAACACGAATTCTACTACTAAACAAACACTGTCTTTATTAGCACTGTATATGATAGGACTGTTTATCTTTTAAAAGATTTTATATGTCTTCATTACGGTGTGGAATCATGTAGTCAATGTCTGGTTCTCTCACAGGCAGTCCAGTCAGGCAGTACACTGAAGAATATGTTCTGGCACATTCTGAATGATGGGAGTCTGCATGGGTCTCTTGTGTTTCTGAACAGTTTACAAATGAGGCACCAGCTGCATTTCTCTGACTATCTTTTCAAGAATGTTCATATTACTTGGAAGACATGTCACCCTCAAGAAACAAAAGGCAGGCATGCTTGCAAGGCCACTATAAAATATTCAAATACCTTAAGCTCAGGCCTTCTGTCATAAAATAGTTCACTGACTATGTAAGTGTCATCTGACCCTATTAGTATTCTGTGGGAATTACGATTTGGGATTTTGTTTAAAATAGCTAGTACTCCATCTCTTGTTCTTGCTGAGTAATAAACTGTTCTTTATCTCTGGCTCAGGAGTTTCACAGCCTCTAACAGAATTCATGAAACCATAGAAGGATAAGCTGTTAGCATGAAAGTAAAGTATCATCTCAAACACTTCACAATTCTTAGCATTTATCCACTAGGCTCAAGGATGATAGAGTTTACTTGTTTTTGCAGTCTGAGGAGTATTGTCCATTCAGTTCACTTAGTTAAGGTCTCTTCTTCTGCTACTATTGTTGTCTTTTCAATGAAAAGTTTTCATTGTTAAAAAGATGTATGTGTAAAATAAATAAAGAAGAAATTTCACTGGATATAAAAAGCAAAGTTAATGGTGACTCAAGAGTCCTTCCCCTAAGTGGTTAAGAATTCAAGGGTACCGAACAGCAGGAAATAAGATATTGGTCGAAGTTTGAGGGGATTTTTTTCCTATTTAGAACAATACTAAAACACTACCACAGCCAGGGAGAATTGATCGATAATTTCAGGAAGAACTGAAGAGAATGAGTGAGAGAGCAATGGACTATACATCCCACCAAGAATGCATTCATTTGGGAATGTGCCAGGAAAACTAAATAGCACTGATTTATCTTAATATTTCCATCCCTAGGAATGTATTCTCTAATTAGGCAATCCTCATTCTATTGTTTTGTTGTTGTTGAGTACTGTTGAGTTGGAACCAATGCATAGCTGACCCTCCAACAGGTTTTCAGAAGCAGTTAATCACACAGGAGGATATTGCCCAGCCAAAGCAGCTGGTGGATTTAACCCACATGCCTTCAGGACTACAGTGCAGGTTCATCCCACTAGGCCGCCGGAGCTCAAATGGGAACCCTATCCCTGGATTCCAGTATGTGCTGCTTATTAGAAAAATAGACATTTTTAAACAGGAGCCCAATCCTGTTTCCATTCCTATAGCAGGATTTAAAAAGTATACAAAATAGGCTGTGTTAAGACTTTGCATACTGGAGAAAAAATAAGGTTTAGAAAAAAGTATTTCATAGAATTATTTCCTTTAATTTTTTTAGCAGCTATGTGAAGTCATGATCATGGTATAAACTGCTCTAAAAATAGAGCATTCAAGAAAAGACATTAGTAATCAAACAATAAAGTTAATCTGACTCAAATTTTCCAGTGCAGGTAATCATTGTGTGACCTAAAGCATGAATAACTAGTATTATTTTAATATAAAGCCAAAGGTTTATAGTGGAGTTTTTTTTTTCTTTTATTTCCAGGATCTGTAAATAACATCCATAGTATTGGCCATGTATACCTCCTTCACTCCAAAGGACACATGGTGGGGCTTCCATAGTACAGAAAAACCTTTTTTATTATTATTATTTATTTACCTTTTTAAATTTCACATTGGTTTGCATACAAAGTTCATTGTGTTTCACACTATACTTCATTCACATTATCTTCCATACAATCATTCTCATTCATTATATTTTCTAAAAGCCAGCACCATTGAAACATGGTCACCATTACTCTTGTCTTTCCAGATTCCTGCCAAATATTTATCATTTCCTTTAGCCCATCAACCCACCCACAAAATTGTGCAACCCTATGATTTCCCCTCTTGTTAGTGCTCTATCATTTTTTTCTTTGCCTTAAATTGTCAACCTTTTTAAGAATGGCTTTTAATTAACAAAGTGTATATAACATTCTCAAGTGTATATAAATTCAAGAAATCTTTAAAATGCACAACAAGTACAGCCACCACTAATCTGCCATTGGAAGCTCATATGCTGCTATAGTGCTTTAGGTTTTCCTTTGAAAAGGAAAAAATGTATAAATGTAGTCTTTCTGTAGGTTTGTGTTTTGTTATTGCTACAAAAGGATGTATTCAGATGAATTTCAAATACGTCTTGATCAGTAGCAAATTTTCCTCCTTCAACATTCCTCAATAAAGGAGACTTTAATAAAACTGCCTGCACATGGAATATTCCTGTCTTCCAGTAACATAATGCAATTGTCGTTTGCAAATGCAAATTTAGATGAGACACTAAACTTTGTAAATAGAGATTTATGAGACTGTCTCATTAATATTTCTTGGAACCTATGCATTGTAGAAAAAGAGTGAAATTAAATCCTCCATAACATTTTAAGTATCCTGCTCATAATGAGATATGTAAATGCTGTAAATCAAGGAGTATATAATAATGTTTTACATGCTAATAGGAAGCTCCCATTTACTACATATTTGGTTCAATTTATTGTGTGAGTGTTGCATTCACACCAGGCACTATTATGCAAGACATAAAGAAGAAGCATACTTTGATGTTTCTTTGCCTAGTTTAATGTTTTTGTCATGCAAGTTGAGTAAATAGTTGGAGGGAAGATGCATATGCTCGAGGCAGAGCAGAAACCTCACATTTTTAACAAAATGCTAGATCCTTCCATTTTCATAAAGTATTCCCCTGGGGTCAATTTAGCTCATCATGACCCTATAGGACAGAGTAGAACTGATCCAAAGGGTATCCAAAGCTATTATCTTTACAGAACGATAGTGACATATTTTTCTCCCAAGGAATGACTGGTGGATTTGAATCTTGGACTTTTCAGTTAGCAGTTTCATGTTTACCCACTGGACGAAGGATCCCCTCTATTAGCACAACAAAAGGGGAGGAGAGTATCTCTGTGTACCAAAGACAAACAGTATACAAAACCCAAAATATGTATTCTTTCTTTTGAAATGTTTTATTATGACAAGCAGCTATCTAAGATGCAACTATTGGTCCTTCCTCGGGAAGAGTAGAGAAAAATGGAAAAAATGTCAAAGGCTCAGTAAAACAAATATTCCATCAAAACAACTATGAGATATCATCTCACCCCAATAAGAATAGCAAAATTTAACAGAATAGCAAACATCAAATGCTGGCAAGGTTGTAGAGAAACTGAAACCTTTATTCACTGTTGGTGGGAGTATAAAATGGTGTAAGCACTATGGAAAGCTGTATGGTGCTTTCTCAAAAAGTTGCAAATAGAGATACCACTTGACCCAGCAATTCCACTACTGGGAATATACCCTAAAGAAACTATAACTGCCATGCAAGCAGATATATGCACACCCATGTTTATTGTGGCTTTGTTTGCAATAGCAAAGAGCTGGAAACAACCCAAGCGCCCATCAACAAACAAATGGATAGAGAAGCTCTGATATATTCACACAATGGAATACTACGCAGCATTGAAAAACAAGTAACTCATGAAATATATGCAAAATGGATGACCCTGGAGGACAGTATGCTGAGTGAAATATCTTAGTCACAAAAGGACAAATATTGCATAGGGCCACTGTTGTAAAACTGGACTGACATCACGGTTGAGGGAAGACAGAAAAGAAGGGGAGCAATGATGTATATTGCATTGAAACAGATGGAGAGAACTGTTTATAAGGGACATATGAATGGGTATTCTTTCATTACAGAAGTCCAGAGTGAAGGCTGCATAGTGGAGTGGACTTGGGGGGAGGGATTACATAATGATGAAAGAGTTTTTCTTTTTTTTTCAAGGAGAAGAGGGAATTGGGGGGCAAGAGATAGGTAGGGAGAAAAGTGCAACAATGAATGACTGGAAACTCTAAATCTCTGTAAACTTTCATTAAAATTAGTTTTAAAAAAGAAATTTAAACAAGTTAATTCATTATAATTGAAGTTCTAAATCAATGAAAAAATTATTCACCAGTATATTTGATATTTGTAAATTTGAACTAGTAATTTCTCCATTACTGTGGTGTATTGAGTGTTATATTTTAGAAAGTATATGTAACATTTAGAATAAAGTGTGGACCTATTAAAAAATTAATCAATTGTAAAAAAAAAGCCCCACAAATATTCCAAAAGACACATGGATTATGCAGCCACAACCTCCACTACCCTGAGACCAGAAGAATTAGATGATGCCTGGCTACCACTACCAACTATTTTAATGAGGAACACAGCGTAAGATCTGGGATGGAAAAAAAAAAGACCAGGTTTATTGGTTTGATAGAGATTGGTGGACCCAAGACTGTGGTTAGCAGGCACGCTTCAAGCCTAGAACTGAAACCACCCCCAGAGATCACTTTCAGCCAAACAATAGACAAACTTACAAAGCGAACAGTAACACCCATGACAAATATACTCCTTGTAGAGATTAAACTATATAAGCCCCACAGGCCAGAATTTGTCCAAAATATCAAGCTCAAAAGGTAGGATAGGGAGGAAAGAAGGATGAATGGAAATTAAAAAGCCAAGAAAAAAGTGGGAAGGGTGCTGTTATATTGTGGAAATTGCAGTCAATGTCATGAAAGAAACCATGCATCACTTGTCGAATGGAAAACTAATTTTCTCTGCAAACTTTCTCTCAAACCATAATAAAAATATTCAAAATATTGCAAAATAATGTGAATAACAAATTAGGTATTTCACATATAATTATTCTTTTGTAACATGTAGTGGGTGAATGTAAGTTTTGCTGAGAAATAACTCACCAAAGCCAAGCTAAACCATTTATTTAGCAAATAAGACTAAAGTTCTGTACTATCATTGGTAGAAAAATCTTCACTATCCTAAGGACAATGGTGATTTCTTAGAAATACTGTTGTTAGATGTCAAGTTGAGTATGACCCGTAACAACCCCATGAGCAGCAGATCTAAACCCTGTTCTCTCCTGTGTCATTCTCACAATTCCTGACACACTTGAGTCCACTGCCACAAACATTGTGTCAATCCATCTTGTTGAGGGTCTTCTCCCTCACTGACCCTCCACCTGTCCAAGCACCTATCCCTCTCCAAGGAATAGCTTCTCCTAACAACATGACTGAAGTATGGGAGACAAGGTTTTATCGTCTTTGTCTCCAATGAGCACTTTGGCTGCATTTTCTCAAGGACTTGTTTGTTTGTTCTTTTGGCCAACCATGGAATGAATGTTCAGTATTTCTCCAACACCACAGCTCAAAAGTATCAAGTCCTCTTCTGTCATCCAAGAGCTCTTGGAAATATACCCCATGTCCTTCAGGGTGTGTATGATTAAACAAAATTTTCATGTCTAGGATTTTATTTGCCACATCTCTCCTGTCTTTCAGGAAGAATACTAACAAGAGTACTACAGAGCAACTAACTGAATGTGAGTATACAATTCAGAGAAGTCATAATGAAAAGAGAAAAACCTTAATTTTATAACTACTATGACACTCTTGTGAGATGGATTAATTCAGTGACTGGGGTAATGAGGGTAGGTGTGTCAGAGACAATGAGGTTGGCTCAAGATAGAGAAGAGCTCAGAGCTATTGTACATAGGGTCATTATGAGTTGCAAGTGACATGACGGCACATAACAACAACAGTCTGTAAGGTGCTGCACTGTTAACTGAAAGACCCCGATAGTTCAAATCCACCAGTGGGTCTGTGGGCCATCTCCCCGTTTTGAGGTTTACAGCCTCAGAAACCCCATGTGGAGCAGCCACTTCAAGTTGATTCCAATTCAGAAACGCAATAGAGGGTCATTGTGAGTCATAACCAACTCGATGGCAGCGAGTTTGGGGATTTTTGGTTTGGCGTGGCAGTGACTTGACTGAGAAACTGCCCTATGCTCTCTTGTTTCCACAATGGGCTCATGAAGAAAGTCTGAGTACTGTCATTCCTGCCCATCAATATCCCATGGTATTGTACAGAGATTTGAAGTTTAGTTTGACCTTCAGTTAAACTCTACATCTCAAAAGAAGTTGGAGGAGTGATCAGTCTGAGGAAAATGAGAGACATATGCCTCACACCAGACTACATTTTCAAGGAAGCCAAATCTCCAATAGGGAGATAAGACCCAAACACCAAGCACCGTGCCATTGTGAACCTCACGAAGAAACTATTGGCAAGTATATAAGAAGTAGATCTGGGTCAGTTTAGGCAGATCACAATTGGCATGGACCTTTTTATTACTATCAGGAGCTTCCAAATTCTGGAGTTTGTCCAAAGGATATCTTCAAAGCAGAGAAGGTAAAGCTATGATTTTATATTGTCAAGCTTGCATTTATACACAATACAGGGCTATGGCTCCTATCATACCATATTTAACTACTGGAATATCTTAGATTTTTGTTGTTGTCGTTTATTGTTATTGTTATGTGACTCATAGCAACCCTATGCACAACAGCTCTGAAGCCTGCCCTGTCCTGAGCCAGTTTCATTGACTCTAACACACCTACCCCCATTGCTCCAATTACTGTACCAATCCATCTCATCCGGGGTCTTCCTCTCCTGTGCTGTCCCTCCATCCTTCCAAGCATGGTGTGATTCTCCAAGGACTGTCATGTGCCCAAAGAACATGAGACAGAACTTCAAAATCTTAGCCTCCAAGGAGAAACATGGTTTCACCTTCTCCAAGACAGACCTATTCGTTTTCTTGGTGGTCAATGACATGTTCAAGACTCTTTCCCGCACCACAACTCGAAGTCATCAATTCTTCTGTCATCCTTAGTAATTGTTCAGCTCTCTGATGCATAACAAGTAATTGCAAAGACTATGGCCTTGATCAGGCACACATTAGTATCTAGACTAACGTCATTACTTCTGAGTACTCAGGAAAGGTTCCTGACAGGATTTTTACCTATTGCAATTCCTCTTTTGATTTCCTGACTGCTGGTGCCAAGAGTGCAATCTGTAACTGTTAACAACCTCAATCTCTTATCCATCCATCATGGTGCTGCCAATAGGCCCAGTGGTGAGAATCTTTGTCTTCTTGATGTTGAGCTTCAATCATATTGAAGACTATAGTCCTTGACCTTCTTCAGCAAGCACTTCAAGTCCGCCTCAGTTTCAGCAAGAAAGACTATGTCATTTGTATAATGTAGGTTGTTGATGAGTCTTCCTCCAATCCTGATGCCACATTCCTCCTCCTAAAGTCCAGGCTCCCGAATAATCTGTTCTGCATATAGATTGATAAGTTATGAAAACAGGATGCATCCTTGATGCACTCCCTTCCTGATTTTGTACCATGCAGTGTTTCCTTGCTCTGTTCTGATGACTGCTTTCTGGTCCAACTATAGGTTTTACATAAGCACAATCAAGTGTTCTGGGATTCCCATTCTCCTCAAGGTTAACCACAATTTGCTGTAATCCACACAGTTAAATGTCTTTACTTAGTCAATAATACACAGATAGATATCCCTCTAGTACTCTTTGCTTTCTACCAAGATCCATCTGACACTGGTAATAATGTCTCTAGAGTCATGGCTTCTTCTGAATCCAACTTGTATTTCTGGTAGTTCTCTATCAATGTACTCTTCCAGTCATTTCTGGAAAATTTTCAGTAGGATTTCTTGGCACAAGCTGGTGAGCACATCCAGCACAGCATCTATTTGTTGAAATACATTAATTGGTATTCCACCAATTCCTGGGGCTTTATTTTTTGCCAAGCCTATACTTCTTCCTTTTCTCACCATTACCTCTATGTTGTTTCTTGAAATTCTTCTGTGTTCTAACATCTCTTTTGTTTGTTTTTTGACATTATCTTTTTTCTTTTTTAATAAAAGTTTTCTTTTATACTGGTTAACTTACAAATACGTTGTTTTTCACACTGGATCTTTTCTATTTCCTTTACTCTTTTGTTTCTTAACAACTTCAATGTGTTTATTCAGATTCACTTGTTCACATCTAACTCAATTCTCCTCCTACTTAAGTATTTCCACGTCAACTATCAAAAATCTAGCATGGCATTTTAATTCTGAAAGAGTGGGTGTCAAAAGTCACCCCGTTTTGAATGCACACTGAAGACTTAGAAAGGGATTGTCATATGGCTAACCAATGAAGTCAGAGTACTTTTCTCAAGTTTCATGGATTGCTTAAGTCTCTAGATTTCACAAATCCCACATTTCACAAGCCTCTAGGGATGAGAAATAGGCCAGTTTTTTATTTCTTGGCCCAAGTTATTTATTCACAAAGCTAAAATTAATTTTATTTAAACCATTAAAATAATTATGTGTTATTTCTTGTATACAAGTATTTCAATTAAAATTCCTCTTTGTTACAATTGTTGACTACATATCTCCCTCAGTAAGAAAGCAGGAGTAGCATCTACTTCCCAAATAACATGCTTCTGGAAACTCTATAAACTTTAAGAAAAGACAATAGTTTTAGGAAGTCTTCAGTCTTTTGTTCATAGAGTAACTAACTATGAGTCACGCTTAACTCGAAGGAAGTCAACAACATTTCTCTCAATAAGGTTAGGGTAAGGGTCAGCTCTGTTGTTCATAAGTCAGCTATGAGTCAGTCGACTTGACAGCATCTAACAACAAGATCGCTTTCAGTAGATTGTAATTTTAATCTTAATAGCAAAGCTAATATTTGTTTTATTCACCATTATATTCCCCAGAACATTGCATATACTCAGCAGTAGTAGTTTGGATTTGTTTCGGTGTTTTGTTTTTTTTAAAGAATTAAGCAGGAGAGAGGGTAGACAAAGGAAGAGGAAATAAAAGAAAGAGAATGAGAAGGAGAAGGGAAGAGAGTTGAAACAGAAATGCCAAACCATTCCCGCGCCTTTCTATGGGGTCTTTCTGTCCTTTCTAGGGATTCACATCACAGACTTCCACATGGTCTCTTGTCACAATGTCCCCAGCTCAACATTTCCTCACTAGCAAAGCATCAGAACAGAGTGGCCACACAAGAGTTAGGACTTCATAAGCTTGAGAGGAATGACTGTGTTTTGAGACTCTAGTTTGTGAGTTTTTTTCCTTCTTCTCTCTCCTACCCCTAGTAACTATCAAAGAAACATGTAATTTACTGCCTCTGAAAACCCATGGAGGGTCAGCTATGGATCAGTTCTGACTGTACAGTACACAAAACCAGTAACAACATACCTCTATCTTGGCTATAGAAGAAGAGAATTAAAAAAGTCTTCCCTGACAATGTGTGCCTATTATGTAGTCCTTAAAGAGTACTGGTAGTATTAGTGTACAATGTGTTGGGCTACTAACCAAAATGTTAGCAGTTCTAATCCACCCCTTGCTCCACAGGAGGAGGATGAGCAATCTCTTTTACAGGAGTAATAAATATTTACTATTTAGGGCCTCTGAAATCTAAAGGAAGGATATTATAAGTCACACTTGACTCACAGCAATGGGCTTTTGGTTTGGCTACCAGCCACTTCTCAGGAGTAAAGTGGACTAGTCCCTCCTCTGTGATTTACAGCTTCTAAAAATCCACTGTAGTATCAACTAGGAGTCCGTTCCACGTCAATGATAATAAGATGAGTCCTTATTGTTGTTGTTAGGTGCTGCCTAGTCGAGTATGACCCAGAGTGATCCTATGAACAACTAATTTTAACCCTGTCCTATAGTGTGCCTCACACTTCCTGAAACACTAGAGCCCAGACTGGCAGTCACCATGTCAACCCACCTGCTTGTGGGCCTTCCTCTCCTTCGCTAGGCCTCCACCAGTTGAGTCCTTAAGTGAATGGAAAGTATTAATCTTAAGCTAACATTGGTGTAAGAATTTCAGTCTCAGATGAACCCTGGTATGCAGTACTCCTAGGCACCTGACAGAAGTCAACACAGATATTCCCCAGAGAATCAACTGACAACCCAGAACTCAAGGACTTCAAAGCAAAATTTCTATCACATAGAAACATACACATACAATCATAAAACCCACAAGCCACCACTAATCTGAACCAACAAAAATTACACATAATAGAACCAAATTGACAAGTATTTCAGAATATTATGCTCCCTAAAATTTCTTGGCAAAATTGGCATTAAAAATACACTTTTACAGGAGGAAGAGAAGATTAATCATTGGATTGAACAATTTTATGGGGGGGGAGGGAAATGGAAAGGATTCGCTCAAATTTGTACTAGAATTTTGTAAATAAAATAGTGAGGGGGAAAAAAATACCCTTTTAACCTGTTACTGAAAAAATGGCAGTAAATATCTTCCTTTACAGTGAGCAATTCTTTATGGTGTTGTTTGCCATAAGCAAAAATATATGCCATTCAAAACAACTGGGGGAAAATGCATATATATAAACTAAATAGTGACTGCAAAATAGACTCAAGGTCATATTTTGGTTCCTGTGGACTAGCTTTAATCTTCTTCAGCTTCAATTTAAACTTGCACATGAATAATTAATAGTCTGTTCCACAATCAGCACCTGGTCTGATTTTGACTGCTGATTATTGCTCTTTTCCATGATTCTTTCCAAAACTACTCCTCAGGAACCAAAATATGACCTTGAGTCTATCCCAGTTGAGTTTAAGAATCATCGCAAGAAAAGGTATGTGGAATTGAACACCAATAATCGAAGACCAAAGGAACTGTGGATGACATCATGAATATTATCCATGAAAAGAGCAAAAGGTCATTACAAAGAAGGAGGAGGAGGAAAAAACCAAAATGGAATTGAGAAGAGACTATGGAAAATTGCATTAAAGTAACAAGCCAAGACAAAATGAAGAGATACCAAAGTAAAAAAGCCTAACAGAAGATTTCAAAGGACGACCAGAGAAGATAATGAGAAATATTTTCATGAATTGTGCAGAGAGTTGGAGTTAGAAAATAATAAAGGAAGAACTCACTTAGCATTTCTCAAGCTTAAAGAAATTAAAGAACAAATTCAAACCTCAAATTGTAATTCTGAGAGATGTGGGCACAATCTTGAATGATTCAGGAAGCATCAAAAGAAGATGGAAGGAATACACAGAATCACTGTACCGAATTGGTTGTTGTTGTTAGGTACCATCTAGTCAAGTACAATCCACAATAACCCTATGAACAATAGACCTGAACCTTGTCCTATACTGTGCCATCTGCACACTTCCTGACACACTATTACAGCCTACTGCAGCAGTCATTGTATCAGTTCACCTGGTTGAGGATCTTCCTCTCCTTTGTTGACTCTGCACATTTCTGAGCATCATGTCCCTCTCCAAGAAATCACCCCACCTAGTAACATGCTGAAAGTATGTGAGGCAAAGTTTCATCATCTCTGCCTCCAAGGAGCACTCTGGCTGCATCCTCTCCAAGACATATTTGGGGCAGGGGGTGGGGGGCAAAGGGTTGTTGCTTATTTTGACAGTCCATAGGATGTTCAGTGCTCTTCTCTAACACTACAGCTCAAAGGCATCAATTCTCCTGTCATCTTTATTCATTGTCTAGCTCTTCAATACATAGCAAATGATCAAGAAGACTATGGCTTAAATCAGATACACCTTAGAATTGGGTGACACTGAAAAATTTCAAGAAGTACTATATAACCAAGAGCCAATGATAGTGAAGGATGAATTTCAAGCTGCACTGAAGGCATTAGCAAAAAAATAAGGCCCCAGGAATTGATGGGATACCAAGTGACATGTTTCAACTAACAGATGCAGACTTGGATGTGCTCACTAGTTTATGCTAGGAAATTTGGAGGACAGATACCTGGCCAACAGACTGGAAGAGATTCATATTTGTCCCCATTCCCAACAAAGATGATGCAACAGGATGTGGAAATTATCCAACAATATCATTAATACCTCATGCAAGCAAAATATTGTTTCAGATAATTAAAAAATAGGCAGAATAGTACCATCAGAAGTTCAAGTTGGCTATAGAAGAGGCCAGAGAATCAGAGGGATATATATCATTGCTATATCAGAGATATCCTGACTGAAAGCAAAGAATACCAGAAGAATGTCTATCTGTGTTTCATTGATTATGCAAAGGCATTTGACTGTGTGGATCATAACAAATTATGACTAACACTGAGAAGAATGGCATTTCCAGAACACTTAAGTGTGCTAATACTAAATCTATACTTAGACCAAGAAGCTGTTGTCCAAATGGAACTAAGGAACACTGCACAGTTTAAAATCAGGAAGGATATGTGTCAGGGTTATATTCTTTCTCCATACCTATTCAATTTGCATGCTAAGCAAATAATTTGTGAAGCCAAACCCTATGAAGAAGAATGTGTCATCAAGATTTGAGAAAGACTCATCAACAACCTGTATTGTGTAGACGTCACAATTTTGCTTGCTGAAAGTGAAGAGGACATAAAACACATGCTGCAGAAGATCAGAAACTACAGCCTTCTATATGGCTTACATCTCAACATCAAGAAAACAAAGGTCCTCATCACAGAACCAACTGCCAACAGTATGATAGATGAAGAAAAAATTGAAGCTATTAGTGATTTTATCTTTATTGGATCAACAATCAACACCCTTGATATCAGCAGTCAAGAAATCAGGAGACATATTGCATTGGGCAAGTCTGTTGTCAGCAACATCTCCAAAATGCTGAAGAGCAATGAATTCAGTTTGCAGACTAAGGTGAGCCTGATTCAGGCTTTGGTCTTCTTAATTACATGCATGCATCAGAAAGCTGGACAATTAATAAGGATGACAAGAGAAGAATTGATGCCCTTGAGTTGTGGTGTTGGAGAACAATACTGAACATCCTGTGGACTACCAAAAGCACAAATAGACGTGTCTTGGAGAAAGTGAAGCCAGTGTGTGCCTTGGAGGCAAAGCTTCGTGTTTCTTACTTTGGACGTGTAGCTAGGCAAGACTATTCCTTGAAAAGGTACAATCATGCTTGGAAACATGAAGGTTCAGTAAAAGAGTAGAAGAACTCCAGTGAGATGGAGTGACACGTTGACTTCAGCAATGGGCTTGAGTGCATTGGAGATGATGAGGATGACACAGGATAGAGCAAAGTTCAGGTCAGCCATTCATAGGGTCACTGTGAGTCATAACAAGTCCTAACAAGAGCAGAGTAGACTTTCAGAGTCAGAGAATTTTTAGGTCAAGCCTGCCTTGACTATATCACCTTGAACAAGTCACTTCACCTCTCCGAGTATCAGGTTCTTCATTAACATGAAGATCTTGACTAATCCCCGAAGATTCTTGAAGCTCTTATCCCTTGTAATCTTTGTCCTATCAATAATGGGTGATAGCATGGTTTTAAGAAATACGAACAAAAGGACATAATAAACTACTATTGATGCTCTCTCTGCTCCTCTGACTAAAGCAGATGTTCTCAGTCCTTCTGTGTAAGAGCATATTTTCTCATTAAACAGTTCTGTGGCTCCCCACACGATGGTGGCAGTCGTTTTTGTAACCACTGATTACAAAAATATATCACAGCAAAAAGCTACTGCACTTTTGGCATTGCTCTTAAATTAATTTTTATCTTAATTAAGCCCAATAGCAACCTCATTTACTTGAAAAATAGTAACACTTAGGAAGGAGACATCTCATTTATCTCTCCTACTATTGCTGCCCTTCTCCTCTCACAGATCCTTGGCAACCACTCAAAGCTCCATGATTCGAAACCATTCAGAAGGCAATTTGGGAAGCAGGATGAGTGAAATGAGTCCCCATGTGGTGCAGTAAACACCCTCAGCTTTTACCTGAAAGGTTGATAGCTCAAGTCCATCCTGAGACAACTTGGAAGAAAAACCTGTTAATCCACCTGGAAAAATTAGCCATGGATAAACCCTGCCGAGTCTAGTTCTTCTATTGCGATGCATGTGAGGTTATCATAAGTTGAAATTGATTCAAGACAACCAGTTTTAACAAAGAAAGTCTTTTCAAGACTCCCACAGGAAAGCAGGCGAGAAAGATCTTTTCTGTCAGGGTCTGTTTCCTTTGTGAACTGAGTTAAGAGATGTTTTGTGCATTTAACTCTGGGAAGATGGTCTCCTGCCTGAGAGGTGAGGACTCTGCCCTGAAACCAAAGGGCACTTACCTCAAACAACTGGAAGCTTGAAGTGACAACGTCCAGGGTTCCTTCTTTGAGTGACCATCACGAAAGAACAAAACTACCCTTGACTCATGAAAGGATTTTCTAGCCTTGAAGTGAAATCATATTGCTCATTGTGATTGCTGCATGTGCTAGGCAACAGAGTTCATTGAAAGACTACGTTTCCCATCACTTAAGGAGCCCTAGCGGCACAGTGGATAAGAACTTGGCTACTAACTAAAAGGCTGACAGTTTGAACCCATCCAGTGGCTCCAGAGGAGAAACATTTGGTTATCCACAAAAATTACAGCCTATGAAATCCCGTAAGACAGTTTAACCCCAACACATGAAGTCACTCACTCACTCATAGTTGGTATTCCAGCGTGTTTCTAAGTATATAACTGGCACAGGAGGATGCCCATTTTCTCCCTTGGAACCATTGGTGGATTCAAACTATCAAGGAGGCACAGACTTTGAGTTAGTTAGCCTTTCTACCCTCTATGGGCTACAGCTCCACAGCTCTTTATGAGCAGAAAATAGACTGAACAACCTCTAACAAGTTATGGCTCTTAGTCTGTTTTCTCTTGAAAAATGAGAATGAAAATAATGCTACATTCACGAAGTTATTTTTCATAAGATAATTTCAAATTCTTGATAAATGTCAAAATGTTAAGGAGCTCTAGTGACACAATATGTTATATGTTGTGTTGCTAACAGAAAAGTCAATGGTTCGAATCTATCAGCAGCTTCTCAAGAGACAGATGAGCAGTCTATGCCCTTAAGGTTTGCAGTCTCAGAAATCCACCAACTGGCTGCTATTCTGATTTACAGAACTGGCTTAACTGAACAGCAAAAATAGAAATATTACTATGTAGGGGGAGTAATAGTATCCACGGAATTTGTTACAGCTTTTAAAAAAATATATTTGTTTCCTTATCTCAGAAATATGGCAACCCAGATGGGAAACCTTTTAACATTATACAAAAATGACCAATTTAATCCCCAGAAAAACCAGGGTATGACTGTCAGTCTGTCAAAGGTGACATCTGTGCCTAAGAATGATCTATAGAAGTCCAGAAGGTTGATTATAAAGTCTCAAGTGTCTGCATGCCTCAAGCCATTTTAGATGAGCCTTTCAAAACACATCTGAGTAATCAGTTTGCTCTGACAGACAGAAATAACAAGGATGAGAGCTTGATTTCCCGGCTGGAAAAAAGGTCTACCCACAGCTGTCTACCTTTCCACAGATCACGTATCTGCTCTCTGTTCTTACTTAACAACATGGCTTGAGGCTTGAAATTCGTATTCAAATGTATACGCGAAGGAAAGAATAGCTCCTTTGCAGAAAATTCCAAAAGCTGGTAGAAATAAAAGCAGTTGGTATGCAGCAATTTCTAGACTTTAAGGGCATATTTATATTTTTAAGAGCTGTTTTTATGTTGTTTATGTATCAGGTCATGGTTTTCTGATCATTTGCTATGTATCTGAGAGCTGGACAAGAAATAGGGATGACAGAAGAAGAACTGATGCCTTTGAGCTGTGGTGTTGGAGAAGAGGACTGTGGACTGCCGAAAGAACAAAGAGGTACATCTTGGAGAGGGTGCAGCCAGAGTGTTCTTTGGAGGCAACAATGATGAGGCTTTGCCTCACATACTTTGAGCATGTTGTTTGGAGGGGCTATTTTTTGGAAAGAGACATGATGCTTGAAAGGGTGGAGGATCAGGAAAGAAGAAGATCCTCAACCAGGTGAATTGACATGGTGACTGCTGCACTGGGCTCTAGTGTGTCAGGAAGTATGACGATGACACAGGATAGGACGAGGTTCATATCTGCTGTTCATAGGATCACTATGAGGTATACTCGACTCAGTGGCACCTAACAACATGTGGCAGTAGGTTGTTGAAATGAGAATCTTACTAAATGTATTATCAGGAGGTCCTGTGGCCTCATGGTTAAGAAGTTTCACTGCAAACTGAAAAGCAGATAGCTTATTCTACCAACTGCTCTGTGGAAGAAAAATGGACAATCTCCTTCCCTGAAATGGCAGCCTTTGAAAATCTCCCAGAGGGTCAGCTATGAGTTGGTTCTGACTCAACAATAACAACACATGTATCATGAAACATTCGTTTTGGTTTTGCCTGCTCTGTCTCAGTGAGAATACCTTTTCAATCCAAATTATTAATTAAAATCTAGTTAAAATTCCAAAATATCTTTCAGTTTGGGGCTTGGGAGCCTTGGTCATGTTTTGGTGATTAGGAGGAATGGCAGTGACCTAAAGGAACACAGAATTCAGACTCACAACATGTAAGCAGTGACACTGGCTAGGTGAACCTGAGGAAGTCTGAGTCATTTTTCTGAGTCTTCATTTCCTCATCTGTAAAATATTAGTTACACTATTTTGAAGCACCATCTCGCATGCTTTGGAAATGTTGCCAGGAGGGACTAGTCCTTAGAGAAGGATGTCATGCTTAGAAGGGTGGACAGACAGCACACCAGGAAGACCCTGAATGAGATGGATTGACACAGTGACTAAGATAATGAGGGTAGGCGTGTCAGTATCAGTGAAACTGGCTTAGGAAAAGGCAGGCTTCCGACCTGTTCAGAGCTTCAGAGCTATTGTATATAGGGTCGCTATGGGCTACAGGCAACTCGAAGGCATATAACAAAAACACAATGTTAGCAAAAATGCTTCTTAATAGAATAAAATAGGGTGAAGAAGTTGTGATCAGTTCATAAATGTTTGATTATTGGTACTATGAAAGAAAGTTGTTAGATGCTTGCTCAATTATTCTTGGTGGCCCAAACAGAACTAACTAAAACCAAATCCACACTTGTGACTATTACAAAGAAAGAAAAATCAAAATGCAAAATCAAGCCCTTTCATTAGTGTGAATGTTGGTATTGGCAGCGTATTGAGTATCCGAATGGGCCACAAACAGAACACACATATCAGTCTTGGGAAAAGGGCAGACTGGATGCTCCTTAAAGGGAAGGATGGTGGCACTTTGTCTCCCAAACTTTGGGAATGTTTTCAAGAGAATGTTTAAGGAATGGCATCCTTGGAAAGAGACACCCTATTTGGAAAAAACTGTCACAGATGGCAAACCTCGACCACATGGAGTGGCATGATGGCTGGAACAGTAGGTTAAAGTGGGGCAGGGGTTGTGAGGACGGTGCAAGATGGTAGAGTTTAGATCTGTCGTTCAGAGGGTCCCCTTGAGAAATAATCAGCATAGCAACACCTAACAACAACAGCATCATTAATACACCTCAAAAGCAAAACTTGACCAAAGACAACTCAAAAAGAGTTATAGCAGTATATTAACAGGGAATTTCCAGGAATTCAAGCCCAATTGAAAAGAAAATTTGGAACCACAGATATCATGTGGACATTATTACGTGGATCTTGGCTGAGAGCGATGAATACCAGAAAGGTTTTTGATATAAAATTTTTATTTTATGCTGATTTTCTTGCAAAGTTCATATACATTGTTTTTCACACCAGATCCTTCTCATTTCTTTAACCCATCCCTCCCTCCACCCACCAAATTGTGCAACCCTATGATTACCCCCCTTCCTCAGCCCTCTGCTCCCCCTTCCCACCCTCAGGTCCTCATACATGTTTTACTAGTTATCTATTTCTACAATAATGGTCTTATACAATATTTGTCCTTAGGGGACTGAGTTAGTTCACTGAGCATTACCCCTGCGTGCTGCGTAGTGTTCCATTTGTGTGGCTATACCATGATTTCTCAATCCCTTCAATTGTGCTTGGACATGTGGACTCTATGTTCCTGCAACAGTGAATAATGCTGCTAAAGACATGGAAAGACTCTTCACAGAGAAAGACATTTGGATGGCCAACAGACAAATGAAGAAATGCTCAAAATCACTGTCAAGAAGAGAGATCCAAATCAAAACCACCATGAGATATCATTTCACTCCTGTAGTGGCAAAGTTTAGTGGGACAGCAAGTAATAAGGGTTGGAAAGGCTGTGGTGAGAGAGGAACTATTATACATTGTTGGTGGAATTGTAAAGTGGTACAACCACCCTGGAAGGCAGTTTGGTATTTCTTCAGAAAGCTGAACATAGAAATTCCCTATGCCTCAGCTATTCCACTGCTTAATACATAACCCAAGAAAATGAGAACTGAGGCACAAATGGACACTTGTACACCAATGTTCATAGCAGAAAGACATTTTTAATTGTTATTTTTTATTAAGAGCCATTGGGTTGACTCCAACTCATTGTGATCCTTATAAACTTTGCCCTTTCCTCCCAATCTCTATTGTGCTCAAGCTTATTGTTGCAGTCACTATGTCTTCCTTTCCTTTTCTGACCATCAACATTTTCAAGCATGATAGTTACCTATATTTAAATGACCATACAAAGGCTTCTAACTGTGCATTCTAACAAATTATGGATAACATTGTAAAGAATGGAAATTCCAGAACCATTAATTGTGCTTATGAAGAACTTGTACATAGACTAAGAGACAATGTTCAGGCAGAACAAGAGGATACTGCATAGATTAAAATCAGAAAAGATCTGTGTCAAAGTTACATTCTTTCACTATACTTACTCAATTTGTATGCAGAGTATATAATCCAAGCAGTTGGACTAGATAAAGAATAAAGATTAGGGGAGGGGCGGACAGGGAGAAAAGTGCAACAATGAATGATTAGAAACCCTCAGTCTCTGTAAACTTCCACAAAAAATAATTTAAAAGGGGGGGGGAAGAATAAAGATTGGAAAAGGAAAAAAAATATGTACAACAGCCCTAAACCCTGCTCTATCCTGTGACAAATGTACTGTCTCTGACACACCTACCCTCATTACCCCAGTCACTCACTGTATCAACCGTTTCCCTCTCCTTCTCCATCCCTCTACCCTTCCAAGCATGAGGTCCCTCTCCAAGGACTGGTCTCTCCTTGCAACATGCCCAAAGTATGGCAGATGAAGCCTCAGAATCTTTGCCTCCAAGGAGCAGTCTGGCTCCATCCTCTCTAGGACGAACCTGTTTGTTCTCCTTGCAGTCTATGATGTGTATATTCAACACTCTTCTCCAGGACCACTGCTCAAAGGCATCAATTCTCTTTCTGGTGGCCTAGTGGTAAGGATTGGAGCTGTTAACCCAGACATACACCATTCAAATCTGTTACCCGCTCCACAGGAGGATAATGGACAATCTCCTCCCACACATTTTACTGCCTCTGAAAATTCACTGGAGGGTCAGCTGTAGGTTGGTGCCAACTTGATGGCACATGAAAACAACAACAACCAAGAGAACAAACAAATCTTGGAAGTACAATAATAAGACTGCTCCTTAGAAATCAGAATAGCAAGGCTTTGTCTTAAATACTTTGGACATGTTCCCAGTTGTGACCAGTCCCTGGAGAGGTAGTCATACTTTGTAAAGGGAAAAAGAGAAAGACTCCTTACCACATTGATTGACATAGAGGCTGTAACAGGGTCAGGCAGAGTGATGAATATCAGAACATTTCAGGAGTAGACAGTGTTTCTCTGTGTCATACATAGGCTCACTGTGAATCAGAATTGACTAAGAAGAAAAAAACTTATTGGTATAAGGTCACTAAGAGTTGTACTCAGCATTTTGGCACCTAATAACCTCACCAGAGAACTCTGCTGACTTAATGGTAAGGAGTTGCACTGCCAGCGCAAAGGTACATGGTTCAAATCCACCAGGTCCTCTGCAGGTTAAAGATGGGCGTTCTCCTCCCATGCTCCCATGCAACTTACTGCCTCTGAAAACCCACTGAAGGGTCAGATATGAGTCAGTTCCCATTAAATGGTACACAATAACAATAAACAGACTCACAAACTCAATGCAGTATAAATGCCTTAGGAAAAAGATGTCCATATTATAAAGTATTTACAGATTGTTATTGCTGTGAGGTGCCATCAAATATGACTCATTGAGGCCATGTGAACAACAGATCTGAATCCTGTCCTATCCTGTGCCATCCTCATAATCACACTTCAGCCTCTTGCAGCAGTCTCTGCATCAATCCATCTTCTTAAGGGTCATCCTCTCTTTTGCTAATTTAACTTTCCAAGCATGATGTGCCTCTCCACAGAGTAACCCTTCCTAGTAATAGACCCAAAGTGTGTGATGTGAAGCTTTACTATCCTTGCCTCCAAGGAGCATTCTGGCTGCACTTTTTCCAAGACACACTTATTTGTTGTCTTGGCAGTCCATGGGATACTCAGTACTCTTCTCTAACACCACAACTCAAAGTCATCACCTCTTCTGTCATCCTTATTTATAGTTCAAATCTCAGATGCACAGTAATTGAAAAATAAGGCAGTTTATTTATAGGGTAAATGCTTTCAGTTCTCTTCACAAATTAAAAAAAAAAAAAAAACCAACAAAACCTAGCCAGTTTTAAAACTTCACTTCCTTGGAGTTGTGCAAATGCTTCTTTGGAGATAGATAATATGAATGGAAATAGATGCAGGCACATACATAGCAAAAAACCAGAGATATAGATGCAGAGATGAAGGCAGATAATAATATTTAATGATATCAAAGCTGCTATATCCAGACATAATAAAAGGGATCTTTCTCTCTTTTTGTAAATTACTTGTATTTTCCACTTTTTCAAAATGTGCATGTTTATTTCTACAATTTTTAATGTGGTTTGGCTTTTTGTTTTCTTTTGCAAGACAACATAAAAACTGGTTAAAGATGCAGTGTTCACAGTAAGAACATTAAGCATCTACACACTGCCTCAAACTCATCTCAACTTTGCACAGGGCTATCTTCTCCATTTGTATCATTCCACTTTCTCCTTCTTCAGGTGAGTGGTTCTTTCTCATCTTCAGATGTGCGCTTAAAAGCATCTTCTCAGAAATAATTTCCTGTACTCATGAACCTTCCTGGTTTTCTTCATGACATCCAATATCATTTTTTACTTAAATATTCTTTCGTTTGTTTCCTTGTGAATTAACTGACTTGTCGAAAGACTCTACGTGCCAATAATATACTCAGAAGCAGAAATCATGATTATTTCATGCATCACCGTAGGCCCAGAGCCCAGCATAGAATCTGCACACAACCGTGAATTGAATGAATAAATGCACCAGGATAGATAGATCCAGTAAGGTGGGTGCTTTACTGAAATCCTAAAGGCGCTAGAGGAGGGGTGATCTCCTCCTGGGCCAGTCGAGTCTGATTCGATGGTGCACAAGAGAAAAAACGAAGTAAGGTAGGTGCCTTCACTCAGACAGAGCCAGGTGTGTTAGGTTGCAAAAGTGAGGGTAGGGCTGAGCATTAGGGAGCTGGCATCAGTATCTGCCAGCTGCATTAGAAAGGAAAACTGTTTCTTTTCATTTCAGTTAATAGAGTGGCCTCCTCAGGGCAGTACTTCCTTGAGAACTCTGGAGCTAAAATAGACTTTAAAAATCAAGCTCTCTCTGCTGTAGATAGGGAAATTGAAACCAGAGAGATAACTTCTAAGAGAGGGATGTAAGA
The DNA here is from genome assembly GCF_000299155.1 of Elephantulus edwardii. Lineage (NCBI taxonomy): Eukaryota > Metazoa > Chordata > Mammalia > Macroscelidea > Macroscelididae > Elephantulus > Elephantulus edwardii. The sequence continues at coordinate 570,900 of NW_006399994.1, forward strand.
GCCCAGGCCACCACCCTCTCAATTGCCCCCTACAGATTCCAGTGTGACACCAAGAAAGCCCAAGCACTTGGAGATTATAACCACAGACGTTTTTCCCCTGGCTTTGCCAGGACAGGAGTCTGGAAGTAAATAAATATGTTTGCTTTCTCAATGTCATTTTTTATGTATTTATTACATAGCTAATAGGTAGTTTGTGTTATTTTTTATTGTGATTTTTTAAAAAGTTTAGAGAAGTGGTGGGTTTTTATTCATTGATTATGTGTCTCCCTCCCTGCTCCCTCCCTCAGTTTATTTTCTTTTTTAAAAATACACATTCGTTGTTGCATAATTTCCTCCCCACCTTCCAGTCCACTTTGCAATGTACCTCTTATTCTGAACTGTTGTCATACAAATAATGCCTAATAATATATTCCTTTTAAATGGTTCTTTCTTTCATCCTTTCCAATGCAGTTCATTATCTATCCTCTCTTTTCCTAGTTTCACCCAAAGCCCCGTGGCATTCCTGTTTTATAACAGTGGAGTTATGCAGTATTTGTCCTTTTGTGACTGAGATATTTCACTCACCATAATGTCTTCCAAGGTCATCCATGTTTGTTTTCATGAGTTCTTTGGTTTTTAATGCTGAAAAGTATTCCATTGCGTGACTATACCACAGTTTTTCTATCCATTCATTTGTTAACAGGCATTTGAGTTGCTTCCATCTCTTTGCTTATATCTGTGTGCATATATCTGTTTGGGTGGCAGCGCTGGTTTCTTTAGGGCATATTCCTAGTAGTGAAATTACTGGGTAAAATGATATTTCTATTTCCAGCATTTTGAGAAAGCTAAAGATTGCCTTCCATAGTGGTTGTACCATTTTATACTCCCACCAGCAGGGTTCTAATCTCTCCATAATCTCGCCAGCACTTGTTGTTTGTTGTTCTGTTGAACTTTGCTATTGTTGCTGAAATGAGATTCTCATAGTTGTTTTTATTTGCATCTCTCCGACAGATAGGGATTTTAAACATTTCTGCATGTGTTTGTTACCTGAATGTCTTCTTTTCATGAAATGTCTATTCATAACCTGTGTCTATCAGCTGAGTGGGAAAATGATAGCCTCTTTAAAAAATACTGGTGGTAACATTTAATGCAATCCCAATACAAATATCAACCCCATTCTTCAACGAGATGGAAAAGGCAATCTCCAATTTCGTATGGAATGGAAAAAAGCCCCGAAAAAGCCCCGAATAAGCAAAGCACTCCTTAAGAATAGAAGAACGGTAGGAGGTATCTCACTCCCTGATTTCAAATCCTA
>NW_006399994.1:573953-578772 GCF_000299155.1 Elephantulus edwardii
AACAAACTGGGAGGAGGGTAGAGAGAATAGTGCAACAATGAATGAATGGAAACCCAAAATCTCTGTAAATGTTTATGAAAATTAATAAAATATAGAAAAAAAAAAGAAAAACACATGTAGAAAACTCAAGCAAGACCCACACCTCACACCATACACAAAATCCAACTCAAGGTGGACCAAGGACCTAGAAGTAACTTGGGAAGGATTAGAGAGCATAATGCTAAGTGAGGTAACACAGTTCCATAAGGACAAATATTGTATAAGACAATTATAGTAGATGAGTATGAGGATATTTATGTGCCATGAAGTTGACTGCAACTCACAGCAATTCTATGAACAATAGCTCTGAACCTTGCCATATCCTGAGCCAATCTCACTGTCTCTGACACATCTACCCTCACTACTCCAATTACTGTGTGAACTCATCTCATCCACGGTCTTCCTCTTCTGTGATAATCTTTCACCCTTCCAACTAAAATGTCCTCCTTCAAGAACTGGTCCCTTCTGGCCATATGCCCAGAGTAAGTGAGGCAGAGCTTCAAAATCCTTGCCTCGAAACGACTAGGAGATATCTCACCCCAGTAAGAATAGCAAAATTTAACAGGACAGCAAACATCAAATGCTGATGAGGTTGCAGAGAAACTGAAACCCTTAATCACTGTTGATGGGAGTGTAAAATGGTGCAACCACTATGGAAGGCTGTATGGTACTTTCTCAAAAATATGCAAATAAAAATACCATTTAACCCAGAAATTCTAGTACTGGGAATTTACCGTAAAGAAACCATAATCGCCACCTAAGCAGATATATGCACACCCATGTTTATTGCAGCTTTGTTTGCAATACCAAAGAGCTGGAAACAACCCAAGTGCCCATCAACAAACGAATGAATAGAGAAGCTCTGGTATAGTCACACAATGGAATACTGTGCAACATTGGAAAAACAAGGAACTCATGAAATATTATACAAAATGGGTGAGCCTGGAGGACATTATGCTGAGTGAAATATTTCAGTCACAAAAGGACGAATATTGCACAGTGCCACTGTTGTAAAACGGAACTGACATCGGGGTTGAGGGAAGATAGAGAAGGAGGGAACAATGATGTATATTGTGTTGAAACAGATGAGGGCGAGAACTGTTTAAAAGGGATATATGACTTGGTATTATTGTCCAGAACGAAGGCTTCACAGTGGAGTGGACTTGGGGGGAGGAATTGCATAACAATTAAAGAGTTTGTCTTCTACTTTTCAAGGAGAAGAGTGATTGGAGGGAAGGAAGCGGGCAGGGAGAAAAGTGCAACAATGAATGACTGGAAACCCTGTCTCTGTAAATTTTCATTAAAATTAATTAAGGCACTCTGGTGGCCTAGTCACAAGAAGCTGCATTGCAATCCCAGAGGTACGTGATTCAAATCTACCAGATGATCTGCTGGAAAAGGAGAGGCACTCTCCTGCTGTACCACATCCAATTTGACGGTACACGGTACACACACACAAAATAAAATTAAAAAAAAAACAACAACACACAACAAAAAACCCTTGCCTCCAAAGAGAAATGTGGTTTTACTGTCCCCAAGACAGACCTGTTAGCTCTCTTGGCGGTCTGTGGTTATGTTCAGTATTCTTTTCAGCACCACAACTCAAAGGCTTTGATTCTTCTTCTGTCATTCTTAGTTATTGTTCAACTCTCTGATGCATAGCAAGTAATTGAGAAGATCATAGACTAGATCAAGCTCACTTTAGAAGTACATCCATAAATATTCTTTAGAAGTAAGAATGATGACATTTTGTATCATGTACACTGAGCATGTTATCAGGAAGGACTCTCTCCTGGAGCTGAACATCATACTTAACAGAGAGTCATGATAACCATGAGATTCTCAATGAGAGATATTGACACAATGGCTGCAACAATGGACTCAAACATAGCAATGACTGTGGTAAGAAGGTGCAGGATTGGCAGCATGGCAATGAGTTGGAATTAATTGGCAGGCTCCAACAACAGCAAGCAGAATAGATCATTCAGAAAACTGGGCTTTATGAGGAGGAATGTGGCATCAGGGTTGATGAAGACCCGCCAACATCCTATGTTATGCATATGACACAATCTTTCTTGAGGAGGACCTGAAGTGCTTGCTGCAGAAGGTCAAGTATTGTTGTCTTCAATATGGATTGAAGCTCAACGTCTAGAAGACAAAGATTTTTCAGCACTGGGTCAATTGGCAGCACCATGATTGAGGTTGTTAACAATTACAGCTTGCTCAGCTCCACAGTCAACACTCTTAACACCAGCAGTCAGGAAATCAAGACAAATTGCATTCAGAAAATCCGCTGTCAGGGACCTCTCCAGAGTACTGAAAAGCAACTATGTCAGTGTAGAGACTAAAGTACACCTAATCCAGGCCATGGTCTTCACAGTTACTTGCTATGCATGAGGGAACTGGGCAATTACTAAGGATAATCGAAGATCTTATGCCTTTGGGTTGTGGTGTTGGTCTTAAATATGCCATGGACTGCCGAGAAACAAATAGATCTGTCCTGGAGAGGGTGAAAATAAGTTTCTCCTTGGAGGCTAGGATTTTGAAGTTTTGTCTCACATATTTTGGGCACATGGGTAAGAGGGACTGATCCTTGGAGAAGGACATCATGCTCAGAAGTGTGAAGGGACAGCGCAGGAGAGGAAGACCCTGAATGAGATGGATTGCTTCAGTAACTGGGGCCATGGGGGTTTGTGTGTCAGAATCAGTGAGACTGGCTAAGGACAAGGCAGGGTTCAGAGCTGCTGTACATAATGTCGCTATGGGTCACAGGTGACACGATGGCACATAATAACAACAACGTTATTCATTTTATGAAGACTTCAAGGGATATATTTGCTTTCGGGCTTATAAATTATCCCAGAGTCAGATTAATCATCACTCCACAGTTTCAGAAAGTCTAGAACTTGACTTTTTTTCCCTATTTTCCCCCTTTAGAATATAATTCTCCATTAACTAGTTGAGCAAACTGTTAGCTGTTAGTACCATTCATTTCTGATTTCATAACAAAGAAGGTAGTAGTTCATATAGGCAATCAGTCACACATTTCATAGCGTCCTCCCGTTCCTGACTCTTTCTCAGGCCAGGTGTGGGGAAGGGGGAAGGCCAACTGTTATATTTTGGGATTTTGCTTTTAAGATCCAAGAATTATGCAAGGAACTAAGAAATGGGGTGGAGGGGGAGAGAAAGCACTGTCGTGTTAGCCTAAAAGTTGGCGCTTTTTCCCCCCTTAGCCATTCGTTAGCCTCTTCTAGTTTCTAGCTACCTTAACTGCAAACACACAGTCTTACAAATCAGCCTCAGCTGTGGGACTAGGATAAGCGAAAGAATGCTTACCACACTGGGTAGCAAGACTTTAGGTGAGCAAGACTTGTGGTAACAAGATCTGAGGGAGACTACAGCAGACCCTGTTGGTGAGACCCTACTGACAGAGTTGGAGAGACTGTGGCCTTGCCCTGGAGAAACTGTGGTAAGTTGTGACCTGAGGCATCTTGCATTTGTGCTGGATACAGTCAGAGGTGTTAGCTGTTCTTGCAGGATACTTGAAGGAGAAGCTGACTTATAGCAGCTGTGGGTCAAACCTTGCTGGATGATTTGGACTTGACCATTGAAATGAAACCAGAGCCTGCACTAATTGAGGAGCTGTACCTTAGGACTGTTTGGATAAATTTGTGAGATATTGTATTGTGAGATATTCTTTGCCTCTCCCAATCTCCAACTTCCTTCCCTAGTAAACCCTATTTTTGGTACCATAACTGTGAGTCTGTAGTGAATAAACAAACCTCTTGCTGTCAGTACAGCTCTAGAGGCATCATGGGGCTGGGATATAGGCTCTTTATCTGCTTTCTACTCTGGGACAGTGAGGAGCTGGGCTATTCTTACTCTCTTTGGCACTGCCAGAGAGACACTTATGGCTCTGTGCCCTACATCCTATTTCCCCCTCTTTAGACAAGCACTAAATATACTAGTAGGCCAATTAACTGAGATAGTCCACTGAGCCATGTTCCTAAATCTTCAAACCAAGGAGCCAAAGCACATGAGGTATTTAGTTGTACACACAGCTGCTCAGCAGCTACTCTTTAATTCTTTGGGTTTTTTGTTTGGGAAGATTTTTTATCACTGTAAATACACGCCTTTTACCAGTCCAACTTTTTATAGGTTTACAACTTATTTAAGGCAATTGCAATGATGGATTATGCAGCCCTTTCCTAACCAACACAATTTTTTCATCAATGTTAACCTCCCCCCTGTGCCTGAGTAACTAATAAACTTTGTCTCTATACTTTTGCCAATTCTTGTCTTTTTATAAGTGAGACCATACAATATTTTTTATCGTTTTATTATTGTTTATTTTACTCAGCACAACTTCAAACTCCATCCACACTGTTTTACTTATCAGGACACAATTTCTCCTAATGGTTGTAAAAGTGATTGGCTTCATTCACAGCAGCAATGAAAAAAGGGTTCCAATTTCCTGATATTCTTGCTAACTTTTGTTTTTCTCTTATTGTTTTTTCCATTTAGCCATTATAACAGGATTGTAGTGGTAGCTCACTATAGTTTTACTCTGTATCTCTCAGAAGGCTAATAATGCCAAGTATCTTTCCTTGACTTTGGTGGCTATTTTAATGATCCATTTAGTAAAACATCTACTCAAGTCCTTTGCCCAGTTTATGCTTGGGCTGTGTTTTTGTTGTAAAATTGTCTATGTTTTATATATATATATGTGTGTGTGTGTGTGTATATATACGTATATATGTATATAAATGTATATATGTGT
>NW_006399994.1:581388-593148 GCF_000299155.1 Elephantulus edwardii
GACGGTGCGATTGGCACAGGACAGAGCAGAGTTTAGGGCTGTTGTACATAGGGTTGCTATGAGTTGCAAGCGACTCGATGGCACATAACAACAACAACATAGGTTACTAGATTCAAGTTAGATTTATGTGTTCCAGAGATATTCTCCCAGTTGTAACTTATCTTTTTGATTTAGCTTTTTGGTTTAACTCCTCTGATGAACAAAAGTTTTTCCATTTTTATGCTGTTATTGTTGTTGTATGCTGACCAGTTGAGTATGACTCATACCAACTCTATGAACAAAATATCTGAATCCTGTCCTATCCTGTGCCATCTTTACACACTTCCTGAAATACAAGAGCCCATTGTGGCAGTCACTTCATCAAACCACCTGGTCAAGGGTCTTCCTTTCCTTCACCAACCCTCCTCCCTTCCCAGCATCATGTCCTTCTTTAAAGAATAGCCTCTCCTAGCAACAGGTCTAAAGTATGTGAGGCAAAGCTTCATTATCCTTGGCTCCAAAGAGCACTCCAGTTTCACTCTCTCCAAGATATGTTTATTGTTCTCTTGGCCGTCCATAGGGTGCTCAGTGCTCTTCTCCAACATCACAGCTCAAAGGCAGCAATTCTTCTTCTATCATTCTTATTCATTGTCAAGCTCTCAGATGCATAGCAAGTGATCAGAAATACCATGGCCTGAATTAAATGCACCTTTGTTCTCAAACTGACATCATTACTTCTCAATAATTTGAATAGGTACTTAACTTCAGATTTTCTCACTGCAGTGTGTCTCTTTATTTCCTGGCTGTTGGCACTAAAAGTGTTAGTTAACTATGGATCCAAGCAAGATGAAGTTTAATCTTCTCATCCATCATAATGTTGCCTATCAGTCCAGTGATAAGAATCTTTGTTTTCTTGATATTGAGATGCAATCCATACCAAAGGCTGTATTCCTTGATCTTCTTCAAGAAGTACTTCAAGTCCTCCTCATTTTCAGCAAGCAATATCCTGCATATTATAGCCATTACATTATATTGCAGGATATTCCAGCTGTTTTTTAAATAATCGTCAGCAATATTTTGCTTGCATGTCATATTAATGATATTGAGATCCTATTTATTTTATCTTATTCTGTTTGTCTTTGTTATTATATTATACAACTTATTGGTGAAAACTAGACCTATAGTGTTTCTCCCCTGCTTATTCTTTGAAGAATTTTATGGTTTGAGTTTGCACATTTAGATTCCAAATCTAGTTTGCAATTTATTTCTGTATGATGTGAGGCAAAGACCCTGTCTATTTTTCAGCACGTGGAAATCTAATTTTGCCCGCACTATTTATTGAAGACATTCCTCATTCTCCATTGAATCAATTTAGCAGCTTCATTTTTAAAAAAATTAATCATACACATAAAGATATAAAAAAAAGATATATTTCATTTCTATTCCATTAAAACAAACCAAATTCATCACCATTGTGTTTATTCTGTTGTATTCCGTCATATAGGACAGGGTAGAACCTGCCTCGTACAGTTTCCAAGGCTATAAATCTTGACAAATACATTTTTCTGCCTCTTGTTTCTAGTAGACTCAAACTACCAACCTTTCAGCTAACAATCCAATAATTATAGATATTTAATCCAGTATACCTCCAGAGCCATTTCTATTCCACTGGCCTAAGTAAATTGTTATTCCAGTACCAAGAAGTTTTAATGACTGTATCTACATCTTAATGTTTTTATGTGCTTTTGAGTCAGAACCAACTCATAGCTGATCCTCCAGCTGGTTTTCAGAGGCTGTAAATCTCATGGGCTGTAAATCACCCATCTTTCTCCTGTGGAGTATCTGGTAGACTCTAACTGCCTGCCTTTGGGTTGACAGCGCAAATTTTTATCAGTAAATCACCAGAGAGCCTTGTATCTGCCTTAAACATTTTAAAATTAGGAATTGAGCATCCTCTCATTTTGTTCTTCTCTTACATCATTGTTTTGGCTGTTTGGGACCTCTTGTCTTTCTTCCTAGTGGGCTGGGTGGGTTGTAAGTTACCAAAAGGTTAGCAGTTTGAAACCACTAATGGCTCTACTGGAGAAAGAGATAACTCTTCCTGTCAAGATTCACAGCCTCAGAAACTTGACGGAGGGTCACAATGAGTGATGGAGGGCAACTATGAGTTGGAATTAAGTCAGAGGCAGTGAGATTGGTTTGAGTTTGTCTTCTCATTTAAAGTTGAGAATTAACTTTTCTTTTTTCTTTAAAAATGGTTGCTGGAATTTACACTAAATCTACATTTTTTTTTTTAATTCTTTTGGGGGGTGGAGTAGTAGTGATATCTTGCAGGAGAAGGATAGGCTGTCTCCTCCCATGTGATTAACTGTCTCTGAAAACTGCCAGAGGGTCAGCTATGAGTCAGTTCTGACTTGATGGGTACACAACTACCACAACAATAATGATATCTTAAAAAAAAAATAAGTTTTGGCTCTCTGCTCCTCGTCGATCCAGGTTGCCCTCTCTTCTTGTGCAGACTCAGCCGCAATTTTAAGACATGATGGTGAAGGTCGGAGTAAACAGATTTGGCCGCTTTCGGTGCCTGGTCACCAGGGCTGCTTTTAACTTTAGCAACGTGGATGTCGTCACCATCTATGATCACTTGATTGACCTCAACTACATGGTTTATATATTCCGATATGATTCCACCCATGGCAAGTTCAATGGCACTGTCAAGGCTGAGAATGGGAATCTGGTCATCAATGGGAAAGCCATCACTGCCTTACAGGAATGAGATCCCACCAACATCAAGTGGCATGATGCTGGTGCTGAGTATGTTGTAGAGTCCACTGGTGTCTTCACAACCTTGAAGAAGTCTGGGGCTCACTTGAAGTGTGGTGCCAAACGGGTAATCATCTCTGCTCCTTCTGCTGATGCCCCCATGTTTGTGATGGTCATCAACCATGAAAAGTATAACAACTCTCTCAAGATTGTCAGCAATGCCTCCTGCACCACCAACTGCTTGGCTCCCCTGGCCAAGGTCATCCATGACAACTTCGGCATTGCAGAGGGACTCATGACCACAGTCCATGCCATCACTGCCAGCCAGAAGACTAAAAAGAAGACTGGAAAGCTGTGGTGTGATGGCCATGGAGCTGCCCAGAATATCATCCCTGTATCTACTGGTGCTGCCAAGGCCATAGGCAAGGTTACCCCTGAACTGAATGGGAAACATACCGGCATGGCTTCTGTGTCCCCACCCCCAACGTTTCAGTTGTGGACCTGACCTGCTGTCTGGAGAAAGCTGTCAAATATGGTGACATCAAGAAGGTAGTAAAGCAGGCATCAGAAAGGGCTCTCAAGGGCATCCTGGGATACACTGAAGACCAGGTTGTCTCCTGTGACTTTAATAGTTACATCCACTCTTCCACCTTTGATGTTGGGGCTGGCATTGCCCTGAACGACCACTTTGTCAAACTAATTTCCCAGTATGACAATTAATTTAGCTATAGCAACCTGGTGGTCGACCTGATGGTTCACATGGCCTCCAAAAAATAAGAGCCCCTTGGACCACCAGCCCAAGCAATTACACTAAAAGAGAGAGAGAAACCCTCAGCTGCTGCAGAGTCCTTGCCCCAACTAGATCCTCCCACACACTGCAAATCTCACATCCTTGACACAGTTTCCACCCAATCCCCTTGAGAAAGGGGAGGGGCTTGGAGAGCCCATTTTGTCATGTACCATCAATAAAATTTAAAAAAAAGTTTTCAATTCCATGAGCATGGAACGTGTTTATTACTAGGTATCTTATTCTCTTAGATGCTTTGTAAATGGAGGTATTTCCCCAGTTTCCCTTTCAGATTTCTCAGTTCTGCCATATAGAAGCCCAACTGACTTTTGTCTTCTGGCAACTTTTCATTTTAAAAATTCTAAACCCATGGAATAGACAAAAATATGGAAGAAAGAAAGCTTCACTTAAGATTGTGAATTGAGGATGTTTTTGCCACGTTTCATTTCTCATTTTAAGTACAGAAAAATACTGTACAAGAACTATACAAGGGACTGTTTCTTACCAAGACAAAGAGAAGCTATTTAGAAACATTATCAATGAAAGTAATTACCTTAGTGAGATGAAATATTGTGAGGTCGTTTTTACTGACTTAATTGTTAGAATATTCATCCTACAAACAAAAACACAAATCAAAAGAGAGAAAATTTTCTTTAAAAAAAAATCAACAAGATTCCTGAATGAATGCTTAAACTTTACTCTTTAACACACTTTTTAAAAAATAAAGCTGTTTCAATTTCATGAAAAAATAGTAGCAACAAGAAAAATGGAAAAAAAAAAAAATAAAAATGTTGCCAACCTGGCTTCTCTGTACAAGTCTAGTGTTCTTGCTAAGTTATGTCAAGTCAAAAGCAACCCAATACCGACTCTCCCACTGGTTTTCAGAGGCAGTAAATCTCACTTGAGGAAATTAGTCATCTTTCTACCACTGAGCAACTAGCAGATTTGAACTATGCACCTTTGGATTTGAACCTCAATTCCTTAACAACAGGCCACATAGAGAGGCTCAAGAGAGGGAACTAAAGTGGATACAGAGGGACTTTAAATCCTAGGTGCAAATAGCTATATTACTTGTTGACTTTGTAATAATTGTTGTCGCTGCTGCTGTTGTGTACGGTCAAGTCAGTATTGAGCCATAGCCCACTCTGGTGGGTTTTCAGAGGCAGTTAAAGGCATGAAAGAGAAAATTGCCCATCTTTCTCCCACGGAGCACCCGGTGGATTCAAACCCTGTGCTTTTGTGATTGCAGAGCAACTTCAATCTAGGTCACCAGAGCGCCCTCTTGTGATAATTAGGCAACTTATTTAGCTTCCATAAGCCTTTGTTTACTCATATGCAAAATAGGTATACATCAGTCAGTCACTGCCATCCAGTCAGTTCTCAATCATAACTACCCTCGATCTATTAAACCTCAATCTTAAGAAGATACTGTCTGCCCACCTTTCTCCCCAGGTGCTGTTGTTAGAGTCAAACTGCGGGACTGCACAGCCTATTTGCTTAAAAATGTAACACAATAGAGACATCACCACAAACAACAACTGACTTTTGTCAAGTGGGTTCTGACCCAGAAATTCTGAATTAGGTGTCTGAGACTGTAAGTATCAGCAGGGAGCTCTGGAGGTATAGTCTGTTGCACTGCCAACTCGAAGCATGAGAAGCTTGGTCGGTTTTGCCTCTAAGGAGCACTCTGGCTGCACATTTTCCAAGACATACTGTTCTTTTGGCAATCCATGGGATGTTCAGTACTATCCTCTACTACCACAGCTCAAACGTAGCTCCACCGAAAGTCTTTTCCAGTATCATGCAACACAAAGCTTCAACAGACAAGTAGGCTGCTCATAAGGTTTGCTTGAAGGTAATTGAATCTGAGTTTCCCACACAGAAAGTAAAATCTCTTTACCAAAACATAGCACTATTTTTTTTTCTCCCATAGGGCCATTGGATGGGTTCTAACGCCCACCCTTTCAGTGAAGCAGGCAAGGGCTTAACCCGTTTGTTCCACTTGTTGTTGTTGTTGTGTGCCCTTAATCGAGGACCCATCCAGAGTTGACCCTCCAGCAGGTTTTCAGAAGCAGTAAATCACACAGGAGGAGATTGCCTATTCTTCTGCCATATTTGTTCCACCAAGACCCTTAACTAGGACTCCTTAACTCAACTATATACAGAACAGCTAATTACATACATGATTTATCGAGAAGTACCAGATGTGATCAAGAAAAGTAAGTTTATAAGAGCAAAGAGTTCATTATGGCTTGAGGGGCCCACTTAGGGGCCCTTGAATATGGCTGAATCAATCCTCAAGATTGTTTTAAATAATGAACTCTAAGTGGCAAAATGAGAGCAGAATTCACGACAAAATCGGAAATAAATTAAAAGTAAGGGCCAAACAGCTGCTATTCCACGCTCTGTTGTCTCTTCAATGATTTTCAACCAAAAATAGACATATCATATTAAAAAAACAAAACAAAAATAAAGAATAAATGTGGTGAATTCTCTTTATTACCTCTATATGTTGCTACAGTTATTGATATTATTTCACGGTTCTGGAAATAATGCCTCTAGGATTTATTGATGGGATTACATCTCTGCTCTTGTATGGATTTCTGCCAAGAGGGGTTTGAATACAAGGCTCCCATTATGTGTCCCCTGTGGTAGGTTGGCTGGAGCAAGCTGTATCAGCAAATGGAAATAAAGCTCACCAAGGCAACAACTGTTACTCACCAGCTTCATTTAGTGCAGAATGTTTCTAGATAGATTCTGATGTAATCCTTTTATTCTTACTTCCCAACAACATTGAAATTGAAAAATCAATATTAGGGTTTGAGTTTTAGACGTTGCTGAGTATTGCTGGATGGATGCACAACAGACACTTATCATGCAAACACACACGCATACAGTCTGTGCAAAATTCCCTTTCTACAAAATCCTACTTTGTACAAAACTAAAAAATAGGAAGATATTTTCCAGAAAGGCATTAGCTGTGCTTAATCAAAACAAGTTATAAATAAATACCATTAGAAAAGGTTTTATTTATTTGAAGACTTGGAAACTGCTTCAATCAGAAACCCTGACGTTTGTTATTTCAACAGGCTGTCAATAGAAATCCGTTTACTGGGGTCAGTAGAGTCACTTGTGCATTCATCAGTCCTGGGTCTTTAAGCAAAAGTTGGCATCAAATCTCATCAGCTCACTCAGGCTCTGTACGGAGAGAGATCATCTATCAGTTGTTGTTACTACATGACAAACCATATGAAAAAGACAGTCTTAAATCCACCCATGCATTAAGCCCAGGAAGGAGGGATAAATGTCCTTGAATATCAGCTTTGATGGGGAAAAAAAATCCTTTGCAGAAGGTACAGGGGTGATTGACTGCATGTGGGTTGGTTGCATGGCTATTTTGTTTTAAATTATCCAGTTACTACAGACTTCAATGCAGCAGACCCAGCTTGCCCTTTCTAGATGCTTCCTAATCTCACACTCTGAAGAGAGCTCAAAAGTGGATGTTGTGAAATTAGCATGAGTTTCATAACACTGCTATTAGATAACTTTTCCCCATGAAAATCCAACTCCTGAATCACTAAACAGATGTGATACACTGTTGAAGTACATCTGGTTATCAACAGAGGCAACAGAGCCTATTTCTAATTCTGCTAAATAAAGGGACATGAAGCTGTCTGACACACAGTGACCAGAAACTACTTTACTTCCTTTTAATGCCCTCAGGTGACCTTTTATTACAAAAATCAGTATGCCATTTGTGCAAACATTTATTCTCACCACAACCAATTTGTGTTTTTCTAGAGGTCGGCCTGGCTGCATATAATGGATATAACTGCATATAATGCATATAACTCCACCTACAAGAAAGTTTCACTTGATTGTTCAACTACCCACAACAGTGCTAGACAAACTTTACTGTGTTAACAAAGCACCTGTGAGTTTTATTAAATGCAGATTCAGAATTCATAGGTCTAGAATGGAGGCTGAAATGGTGTTGGAGAAGAGTATTGGTCTTCCCATTGCCTGCCAAAAGAGCAAAAGAGTATGTTTTGGGAAGAATGCAGCTGGAATGCTCCTTAGAGTCAAGAATAATGTCACTTTGTCTCACATACTTTGAGCATGTCATCAGGAAGGACTAGGCCTTGGAAAGGGGTATCACGCTTAGAAAGGAGGTAAGTTGGAATTTTGGAGTTGGTGAGAGGAGCTTGCAGACACTGTGGCGAGAGGAAGTAGATTTGTACTGAGACATACCTCTAGACCTTTGACCTGTGCCCCCCAGGTACCATGCTCCCCCTGCCCTGGAAATTTGCACACCCCCAGCTTTGAATTTTGGGAGTTAAACAAAACAAAACCACACATAGACCAAATTATAGCATTTATCAACCTCCCCTGAGAAAGTTGTCTAACTTTGAAGATTTAGTTTCTTTGGACTACAAACTGCTGTTTGGCCTGACCACATTGGTCCTGCTAACTCAAGCAACAGGAGGGTCTTGGACATCTCCATAGAGGAGCAGTGACGTCAAACCAAGAACCAACTGTCACCTTAGTTTTCAAAAACTCTTCCATGTCAATGTCTCACCACGCAAGCCCAAAACAAGATATTTCCCCCAAAAAAATGACACAGTAGCAATGGATTTCATGAAGCCAGAAATTCTGATGGAACTTTCTGATGCAGAATTTAAAAAAAAAAAAAGATTGAATATTTTCAATGGGTGAAAAACAAACTTGAAGAATTACAGAACACTACAGTCAAAAATCAGGAGGAATCCAAAACAACACAGAGAAAACAAGGCATTAGAGGCACTGGAAAAACAAGAAAGGAGGAAAGTCAGCAAAAGAGAGGAAAATCTTCAATAAGATGTGTTTTACACAGTGACTGTAACATTGGATCCAGTATATCAGAAGATGAAGACAGTACAGGTTAGGACAGGTTTCAGATCTAATGTTAATAGGGTCATCATGAGTCATACTAAATTTGATGGCATCTAACAACATAATTTGCCAGTTGATATTGATGCTGCTGGTCTGAAGCATAAACATTAAACATAGACCACCTTAATAAGACTCTCCAAAGTTTCCAACAGAAATGTAAACACAGTTATAAAATTCCAGTGTTTTTTCCTAAGAAGATAATGATGGTTATTTTTAAATATAAGTCCATTTTAGTTACAATTTTAAAATGGAATTGTAGCCTCTCTAAATGTCATCTGTATAGATAAACATCTTTTCAGATTTCAAAGATACCCTTGTAAGGTCAATACATATTGACTTTAGGAAGTGATTCAAAACAGAACACAAGCAAATTCTTTTAGACCAAAGCTTAAATTCAGTACTTGTCCCCAGATGCTTTATTGATGACTACCTGGGGTTTTTTCCTTGCATTAAATGTACATAAACAAATCAAAATATGCTCACTTTAGTTTTAAAAATCTCTTTCTGAGAATAAGTTCATTTGCTTATCTATAGCATCTGCTGTGCAAAGTTCACTTAAATAAGATTTCAGTTACTATCAAACTAACTTCCTTTGAAATGAGTAGCCATTGTTTAACTGCAGTGGTAAATGTTAAAGGTTCATTTTCAGTGCTGTTAGAGCCCCTGTACTGCTTCCTTCTGAAAAGCATGGAACCCTTCAGAGCCATCTTCTCAAGGAAGAGTCATTTTTTAGGTATGCATTTACAAGGTTAACACCTACTAAAACTTGATGTTATTGTGTACCAACTAGACAGAACTGACCGATAGCTGACCCTCCAGCAGGTTTTCAGGGGCAGTTTAATTGTCAAAGAGGAGATTACCCATCTTTCTCTCACAGAGCAGCTGTTGGACTCAAACCAGGTGCGTTCAGGATTTCAGCACAGCTTCTTGTCACTACGGCCCAATCAACTCCAACATTTAGATAAGTAGATATAAAATCATTTTGTTAGTTGCCTTCAAATCAGCTGAGACTCATAGTGACCTTAAGTATTGATTGCTAGGGGCTGTCAAGTCAAGTAAGACTCACAGCATCCCTATGAACAGCCTACCTGAACTCTGCCCTATCCTGTATTGTCCTCATCATCTCTGAAACACTAGAGCCTATTGTGGAAATCTTGTCTTAATTCATCTCCTTGGGAGACTTCCTTTCCTTTGCTGACTGTCTATCTTTCCAAGTATGACTTGTCTATCTTTCCAAGTATGACTGTCTATCTTTCCAAGTGATAGCAAAGACCATGGCTTGTATCAGACACACCTTAGTCTCCAGAGAGACACCATTATTCTTCAGTACTTTGGCGAGGTCCTAACAGCAGACTTTCCCATGGCAATACATCTTTGAATTTCCTGGCTACTGGTGCCAAGAGTGTTGACTGTGGAGCCAAGCAAACTAAAGCTGTGAACAATCTCAATCTCTTCACCATCCATCCTGATGCTGCCAATTGGTCCAGTGGTGAGAATCTTTGTCTTCTTGACATTGAGCCTCAATCCATATTGGAGGCTGCAGTCCTTGACCCTCCGCAGCAAGTGCATCAGGTCCTCCTCAGTTTCAGCAAGCAGAGTTGTATCATCTGCATAACTCAGATTGTTGCTAGATCTTCCACCAATCTTGACCCTACATTTCTCCTCTTAGAGCCCAGCCTCCCTGATAATCTGTTCTGCATACAGGTTGAAAAGGTATGGAGACAGGACACATCCTTGGCATATGCCCTTCCCAATTTTGAACCATGTAGTGTCTCCTTTCTCTGTTCTGACAACTGCCTCTTGGTCCAAGTATAGGTTTCGCATTAGCATGATCAAGGGTTCTGGGATCCCCATTCTTCTCAGAGTCAGCCACAGTTTATTAAGATCCACACAGTCAAATGCCCATTGATGTACCAATTTAAAAAAGCAAATGACATATTGCATTGAGTTAATCAGCTACAAAGAACCTCTTTAAAGGTTAAAAATCAAAGATGATACTTTGAGGACTAAGATAAGCCTGACCCAAATCATAATATTTTCAATTGCTTCATATGCATCTGAAAGGCAGACAACAAGTAAGGATGACTGAGCAAAGGAAAAAGGTAAAAAAGCTTATGTCCTGAAATTCCTTAAAATAAAAAAACAGAACTCCTGCAGAAATGGGTCACAGGAGATTCCCTTCATCAGTGATTGCTGGAACATATTATCACAAGAATAGAAAGAGGAACAGGATCTACAACCAGGAGAGGACAAAGTAGATGAATGGGACCATCTAAGAATCAAATCCCTATGCACATCCAGAAACTTCTCCAACAGGGTAAAAAGGGAAGCCACCGATTGAGAAAAAATATTTTGTAATAACATGTCAGACAAGGGACTTATATCTAGGATTTATCAAATACTTGAGCACCACAACAAGATAAAGGTAAATAACCAAATTGGAAAATGGGCACAGGATATGGACAGACACTTCACCAAAGAAGACATTCAGATGGCAAACAAACACATGAAGAAATGTTCAAATCCCTTGCTCTAAGAGAGATGCAAATCAAAGAATAGCAAAATCTAACAGAACAGCAAACATCAAATGCTGGCGAGGTTGCAGAGATGGTGCAACCACTATGGAAGGCTGTATGGTGCTTTTTCAAAAAGTTGCAAACAGAAATACTGGTCTGTTTGTTTGGGTTTTTTTGTTGGTTGGTTTTTGTTTGGGTTTTTTTGGTTGTTATTTTTTTTTCCTTTCTTGTTTTCTGTTGGTTTTTATTTTTAGGGATTTTTAAAATTTTATTTAAAAAGCATTCACTTTATTACAAATATTTAGTATTGGCTTCCCATATTTCCCCCCTTTTATTTAATTTATGCTATCATCTAGATGTGTGATTCCAAACACATCGACTGCTGACATTTTTTTTCTTTTGACCAGTGTCTCTTAAGTTTAGTTGTGCTGTCTCCAAGGGAAGGTGATGTGTCCTGTAGAACTCCTGTGTAGATTATGTTTTCCTTTCTGGCCCAGGGCCGCAGGCCCTCGGGCCTGCCGGTTTTCCCTGGGTACCTTTGAAAGATGCCTCTTCGTTGTTATCTGAGGTGACTTCCCTTGTGCCCCACTTTCAGGCTTCCCTTCCACCCAGGAGCACGCTTGTCACTGTCCCCAAGGGCCTCTTCCCGCCGGTGTTCCCTGGGTACCTTTGAAAGAAGCCTCCTCAAAGCTTAAGATACAAGCTGTCAGATCATGGGTTGGACAACAGAAGATATTTTCTGAAGGGACTTGGCAGATGTGAAGGGTTATCCTGGTGGAGGGT
>NW_006399994.1:597104-598335 GCF_000299155.1 Elephantulus edwardii
GAGCAGGGTTTAGGGCTGTTGTGCATAGGCTCGCTATGAGTCGGAAACAACTCGACGGCACATAACAACAACAACAACAACATCATCTAGATGACCATACTTTATACACAAACAAATAAAACACATTAGACATAGTAAATGTAAAGAAATACTTTCAAAAATCTCCATATGATCAGAAGGATTCAGGTTGAATATTCTTTGAAAGTTTGCTTTAATTGTCCCATTGCCACAGTGCTTTTCAAAACCAGTTCTGATTAATCTCCTTTTTCAGTGTGTCCTTTGCCATTCCCTATCACTCCTCCCCGAGAGTGATTTCACGCTGATTCATAAGGAAAAGGGGACAGCGTATTCTCTTAGCTACTTCCTGCTGAAAGGGACGCTGTAAGTTTCAGGTTGAAACATGTAGACTATTGTGGAGATTTATTTTGGAATTTAGATGCACCGTTATCAATTGTGCTTAGCCATATATGTTCATATCCTTGAAGATGCATAATGGAACTGTTGCAGCCTAGAAGACACAAATTTAACTAACAAGTTAAAAGTACATGAGTCAAAAATTAAAAGCAATCATATTCCAAGTAGAGGTTCTAACAATGACACAAATCAAGTTACAGAGGGAAGGTAGTTCTTAAAATAAAAGGCTTATTGACTAGCACATTTTCTATTATAGTATAAGGTTAGGAACCACGAGATGTAGAGGCTCAACTATGTCATTTATTTTTCTTAAGTCCTGGACCAAATTCCATCTACCACTGGGTTGCTTTACAGCTTGGAAGTTCACATGCAAGGCAGAGGTGAAGTAAGGGAGGTTTTGTGTCAATTCCAACAACTAAGAATTAGTGAGAAGAGCTAGGACCTCAGAAGTCTTTTAGGACCAAATAGTAGGCTCTTGTGTCCAGGAGAAAATTAATATACTTACCAGTAATGTTAATTCTCACCCACGGCTCTTCTGGGAGGATCTGAATCGTTGAAGCGTCCTCCTTTGTTTCCAGCTGAGAGCTGGGGCCTGTCAGTCCTGTCAGCCACTAGAACCTGATGTGGGCCACCCTTGGCCAAGTGTCCTTCAGATCCACACTTAAAGCAAGTGAGTGGGAGCTTCCTGTCTACTCCCTTGCCTATCTGTGGCTCTCGTCTTTGACAATGTCTACTAAAGTGGCCCAGCTTTCCACAGTGGAAGAAATTCTGACCTCCCTTATTACCTTTGGGTGACACTGTTTATGAGTTAGACTTC
>NW_006399994.1:599275-600211 GCF_000299155.1 Elephantulus edwardii
CAGCTTCTCTATCCATTCATTTGTTGATAGGCACTTAGGTTGTTTCCAACTCCTTGCTATTGTGAACAAAGCTGCAATAAACATGGGTGTGCATAGAAATACTGTTTGAACCAACAATTCTACTAGAGATTATAAACCTATATAAACCACAACTGCCACCCAAGCAGATATATGAAGATATGGCCTGTATCAGGTACACCTTAATCTCTAGACTGACATAATTCAGTACTTTAGAGTGGTCCCTGACTGCAGACTTTCCCAGTGCAATTCACCTTTTGATTTCTTGACTGCTGGTGCCAAGGGTGTTGATTGTGGAACCAAGCAAGCTGAAGTGATCAACAATCTCAATCTCTTCTACATCCCTCATGAAGCTGCCAATAGGGTCATTGGTGAGAATCTTTGTTTTCTTGATGTTGAGCTTCAATCCATATTGAAGACTACAGTGCTTCAAATGTCTCATATCCTCTTCAGAATCTTCCTCTAATCTTGATGCCACATTTCTCCTTATAAAGTCCAGCTTCCCAAATTATCTGTTCCGCTTTAGCTTGAAAAGGTATGGAGATAGGATGAATCCCTGATGCATACCTTTCCTGATCCTGGACCATGCAATGTTTCCCTACTCTGTTTCAACTACTTTTTCCTGGTTCAGGTATTGGATTCGCATAAGTGCAGTTAAGGTTCTAAGATTCCCATTCTTCTCAGTCTTTTGTGATCCACACAGTCAAATGTCTTTGCACAGTCAATAATGACCATTATTATTGTTACTATTATAAAGAATTTTTAAGATATTCCATACTATCAAAAACTAGTGAGTAGGGAATAAAACAATACTATTTAGAAACTGAAAGCATCCTTGATTATAGCAACTCGAGGTTTGAATTTGTTCTTCAGTTCCTTGAGCTTAAGATATGCTGAGCGAGTTCGGCCCTTTTGATT